>NC_056750.1:457178971-457483971 GCF_019279795.1 Protopterus annectens
ATTACTAAAAAGAGAAGTGTTATGAAGACATACATGTTTTGCTCTAGACAGTCAAAATTCTCTACTAAGGGACTGAGAACTCTACATTAATTAGCATGTGCAAGACATCCCATAAAGTTCCACTTTTAATATTGGCCAGTACTGAGTCACAATGGGAAGTCTAACCCAAATACTGGCAAGAACAACAAATAAGCCATCTGAATTCCAATATCAACTGTAGATGTGAGAGATCCTTCTCTGTGAATGAAGAAATATATTCTAGTTATTACAAGAACTTGTATGTTTATGTTTGGAAAGTGTCTCACTACTAATATGTAATTATTTGATGTTAAGTTCTCCCATCTCGCCTTCATTCTTACAATGATGGGTTCAGAGCCGATTCTCAGCTCCGACTCGGCCGAATACATAGCTGAAAGTCTCAAACCTGGTTCGTGGCAAGTCGGTATCCCACAATGCAGTGGTGTAATTCCCCAGATCTCGTTTGCCGCTTTACGAGGTTGGATGTGCTCATCTTAGCCATGGCTAAGTTGTGACAAATTTCTTATATTTTTCCTGTATACTATTATATTTTATTATAGATAGCTTAGTTTTCAGTCATATTTAAATCGTTGTGCCTTTTATTGTACTATAGTGATATAGTTATATCCCCTTTGGTGTGGCTTTTGGCCATCGCATAGTAGGCCTATCTGTATCCCTTGTAGTGGTTGTTTTTTCTGTCTGTCCAGTTGTTAAGTACTGTTTTAAGTTAGAGAGCTCTTCACCCATTTAAGTTAGAAGGCTTTAGTTAGTTTATTGTCTTGTCTGGGAAATAGGGCCATTTGAGTTATAGGCCCTATTTTTCTCCCTAGTTGTCTGTCTCCTTTGTGTTTCCTGTAGTAGTTCAATAGTTCTATAGTTAAAACTTTCTTATTGTTGTTTTTTGTGGTCTTATCTTTATTATGTTTAAAGACCCAAAAGAGAGGGAACATAAGCCTTTGGGCTTTAAAAAATGCCAGAAGTGCACACAAAAAATGTCCATCACTGATGGACATGTCATATGTGTTTATTGCCTTGGTGCAATTCATCTACAAGAAGATTGTACTTTTTGTCATTCTTTCAGTGCAAGGGTTCTTCAAGAAAGAAGAAACAAATTGATCTTTAAAGGGCTCTTAAAGCCAACTTTTGAGGAAGCTATCCATAGTCCTTCTTCCTCTTCTTCTCCTTCTTCCAAAAAGGAAAAATCCCAGAAGAGACAATCACCTGCAACATCGGCTCAATCGGAGCTGCCAGTCAAGCTACCAAAAATCTCTAAGGCTACTACCTCCTCAGCTCCACAGTCCTAGGAGCCGTTGGAGGTCATACTAATTGACAAGCCTGGTTCTTCTGCTCCAAAGACCCCGGAGCCACAAGATATCTCTTCTCGGAGCCGGCCCACGGATATTTCATCAGTTTCTCCGACACTGAGATCTCCAATTCTGTACAGGTCTCGCTCTCCATCCCTATCTTCCAGGTCCGCCAGGAGCTCATCGGATGATGACATGGAATGGGTGGTGCTCAGACTTTTAAAGTCACTAGTGCTCAATAAATTATTCTCGGCTCCAACCCATTTGGTCTTGGAGCCTACTGTACCAATTGTACCCACTGTTGTTCCTCCTCTGAGCCAAGCTGGACCTTTGGAGCTAGAGTGCTTGGTACCACTTACTGTGGATCCGTCGATTCTGAGACCCCCTTTGGTGTTCACAGAGCCGACTTCTGCTCTGACTCTCTCAGTGCCATCCGGGGAGTCTGGGAGCCAGGGTTCCCCAGTCAGCCCCGGGGGGATTCTTGGCCCCAATCTTCTTCGGTGCCAAGCCTATCCCTCGGAGCATCGGCCTGGATTAGCTCAGCTCCTACATCGGCCTCGGGTCCGATCTCTCTGGTTTCAGTGCCTTCCTCTGTCTCCTCGGAGCCAAGAGAGTCTTCGGACCCAGCAGGATCCACCTTTGAGCTGATGAGGAGTGTGTTGTCTACGCATTCAGCGCCACAGAAGGATACTAGCACTTGTCTCTCTAAGGCTCCGGCTACTGTCTCAGCACCACCCATTCCACAGGACAGAAGAGATCCAGAGCCTCAGGATCCCCCATTGGGTGAACCCCTCTCCTCTGAGGCCTCCCCAGAATATCCTTCTGAGGAGCCACCTCGGAAGAGAACTTGCAAGAGGAAGCACGTAGACTTCCCAGATGAGTCCATCACTTCAGACACTGACCTGGATGAGTTGGAAGGGCCCCCATGGTCATCCTCTGATATCTCATTTGCAGATATTGTAGAAATCCTGAAGCAGAGAGGCAGCTGGCAGGCCACCACTCCTTCTGATGAGGAGTCAGCGTACCTGAAGGCTTTTGGATCTCAACCGTTAGCCTCCTGCGTGTCTCCGCCTTTCGTTGAGCTAATGGACCTGGTCAGTCGAAAGGCGTGGGATTCACCTGACACAATGGAACCAGTCCCTCGGAGGCCAAACAAATTCTTGTCAGCTCCTTCGGGACAGGATTTCCTCACCAAGGGGGTACCTGTAGATATTATGGTGGTGGCAGCAGCCACCAAGAAGGAACTTTCAGAGACTTCCTCATCTTTTCATCCTCCAAATAAAGACTGTCGAACGATGGACAGATACGGGAAGCATGTCTTTTCATCAGTGAAATTTTCACTCCGATCGCTGAACTACCTATCCCACTTTACAAGGCTACAAAGAGATCTCCTGAAAGAGCTAGGAGATATTCTACAAGGTACATTAGTTGTGGGGGTGAATGAGAAGGTCTCCTCCCGGCTGTCCACCTTAAATTTCATCGTCAACTCCTCCATAAGGCTGATATCTTATGCAGCAGATGGAGTGAGTAGGGCAGCGGGTTCCGGATTTTCCCTTAGGAGACACTCCTGGATGCACTTGTGCAATTTTGCAGAACCTTTTAAGTCTACTTTTACTAACGCCCCTTTTGATGGTTCCTCACCGTTTGGACCCAAAGTAAAAGACACTCTAACCCGATGCCAGCAGGAAGGAAAAACTCTCTCTGTGGTTGGAGTACGTTTTTCCGTATCATCAAGACTTTATCCTAAAGGCCAGAAGAGTGGGAAAATGTGGTTCAAAAGATCCCAGAGAGTTTTCCAGGACGCACACGGTGATTCTTTCCCCAGGGGCAGAGGGGGAGGCAATAACAGTAGACGCTGCCCCAGAGGCAGAGGGGGCCCGCAAAACCAGGGTGACCGTGATTCCTTTCGCAGATCCCCTTATCAGTGATCCTGAAGGAAGGCCCAACTGCTCTACTCAGGAGGCAGTCAGGGGACATTTATCCATGTACCCAGAAGCCTGGCAAACTATCACAAGAGACAAATGGGTACTGAAAATAATATCCGGAGGATACTCCATTCCATCTTCCAATCCAGTTCCACAGACCAGAACAATCCCAGATGTTCCACCCAATCTAAGGGAGCAAGCAACTATAGAAATTCAAAAGTTGCTGCACAAAAGAGTCATCCAAGAAGTCTCCACAGACCAAATAGGATTTGGAACTTACTCAAGATTCTTTCTGGTGCCAAAAAGAACAGGGACCTGGAGACCCATCTTAGACCTAAGCAAATTAAAAAAATCTATCAAGAAGTCAAAGTTCCGAATGGTGACACTGCGGTTTATACTTCTCTTTTTAGGGAAAGGTGATTGGATGTGCTTGATAGACCTTCAGGATGGTTACTACCACATAAAAATGGACAGGATATTGAGAAGGTACTTACGCTTCCGGCTGGGAACCAGTCATTACCAGTTCCGAGCTCTGCCCTTTGGTCTCACTACAGCCCCCAAAATGTTCACCAAATGCATAGCAGTAGTCACGGCTCACCTGAGGCATCTAGGATTCTGAATGTTTCCCTGTCTAGATGGCTGGCTTCTATCTGCCACCACCAAGCATCTACTCCAACAAGCCAGAGATCTAACTTTGGACACTTGCAATCAGCTGAGTATTACAGTCAGCTTTCAAAAATCTGCCTTGTTGCCCTGTCAACATATTACATTTATAGGCACAGATCTAGACACCGCCTCTATGATAGCACACCTTCCAGCAGAAATAGTTGTAGCACTCAGACAGCAGATACTTTATCTCCTTCCCAAGACCAAAGTGAAAGCAAAGATAATTCTAAGATTACTAGGAACAATGGCTTCCACAATAACATTGGTCCCTCTTGCCAGAATTCACATGAGGATCCTTCAGTCGCTGTTGTTCACCCAATGGTCACTTCAAGAGCTTCCGATGTCTCACCTAATCAGAATAACGGAATCGTGCAAGAACAACTTAAGATGGTGGATACACTCCACTCTTGTGACCATAGGGAGACCCTTTGTTCCACAACAACCCATAGCTATGGTGTCCACGGACGCTTCCCAGATGGGCTGTTTCTTCCCAGAGCTTTCTAATAGCAACACACATTCCGGGAAGTCCAATGTGATAGCAGACAAGCTGAGCAGGGCAATTTTAATGCCTCACGAGTGGTCTCTCAATCGGAATGTAGCGGAAATGATTTTCCGAACATGGGGTCTGCCTTGCTGCGATCTTTTTGCCACTCCCATGAATGCCAAGTGCAGCAACTACTTTACCCTAATCCCCCCTCCGGGGGAGACACCAAGAGACGCACTTGCTCACGATTGGCCTTTGGGACTTCTGTATGCTTTTCCTATGTTTCCTCTCATACCCAAAGGCACTCAGAAAGCACAGTACTCGGGAAGCAGAATAATTCTCATTTCTCCTTACTGGCCTCACCAAGTTTGGTTCCCCTTCCTTTGGCCTCATCTTCAGGAGAAGCCTTGGATTCTGGACCCAATTCCAGATCTGCTGACACATATGTCAGGGGCGCTTCATCCTTTTCTCCACACCCTGAAATTGACAGCTTGGCTGCTCCACTTCCCAACTTAGTCAGGCTTCACAATTTCACTCCTACAGTTAAAGATATCTTAATGTCATCTCATAAGGCTTCCACTAGAAAACTTTATTCTAGCAAATGGAAAAGGTTTTCCTTTTGGGCTCAAAACAGGAACATTGATCCCTTTTCTGCACCCTATTTTGGAATTTGTGGCGGAACTCTTCCAGAAAGGTTCAGCTGCAGCAACCATCAGGGTTCAACTCGCTGCAATGTCTAATTTCCACATTAGTGATACTATCTTCAACTTAATGTCACACAGGTTGTGTAGTGCCTTCTTGAAAGGTGCCTCCTTATTAAGACCTCCCTTTAAGGAACCCCTTTCTCCTTGGGATTTAAATTTTGTTCTGTCTCACCTAACGTTACCACCTTTTGAGCCTTCATTACTTCAGACCTCAAGTTACTTTCCTGGAAGACCTTGTTTCTAGTGGCTATAACATCTGCTAGAAGAGTATCAGAGTTGCAAGCTCTTTCTGTTAAACCGCCATATTTGATTTTTCACAAAGATAGGGTATCCTCGCGAACTAATCCATCTTTCTTACCCAAGGTCTCTTCTCCAAATAACATAAATCAATCTCTAGAGCTTCCAGTGTTCTTTCTTAATCATAGCAACAAGGCAGAATACAAATTACATCAACTAGATATGCACAGGCAACTCAGATTCTATTTGCATAGGACCAAACATTTTAGAAAATCTGACCAATTATTCATATCCTTCTCTGATCCAAAAAAGGGTAGCTCAATTTCTAAAACTGCTCTTTCAAATTGGCTCTCTAAATGTATTACATTCATCTATACCACAAATCACAGAGATTTACCTTTCAAAGTGAAGGCTCATTCCACTAGAGTAATGGCTACGTTATCTGCCTTTCAAGCCAGAATTCCTATGGATAATATTTGTGCAGCAGCTACTTGGACCACTCCTCATACTTTACATTACAAAGTGGATTTGGCCTCCAGGGACAGGGCCTCCTTTGGTTCCACGGTGCTTAAAGGTGTACTCGCTTAAGCCACCCAGGGAAGAGATGCTAGGGACGCTGTCCGATCATTGTAAGAATGAAGGCGAGATAGGTCAACATAACATAAAGAAGTTATGTACTCACCATAATGGTCCATGTTTTTTGTCCATCTAGTCATTCATTCTTACGAAACCTCCCTCCTTCCCCCTACCAAAGACTCTTTTTGGACCTGGTGGATGTTTTTACTACCTTCAGGAGTTCTTTGTTTCAATTTGTTTCTCCTTCTATTGGGTATAGTATATATATATATATATATATATATATATATATATATATATATATATATATATATATGTGTGTATATAGTTTACATTTCATTCAGTAGTAGCAGCAAATAAGATCTGAGGAATTGCACCACTGTATTGTGGGATACCTACTTGCCATGAGCCAGGTATGAGACTTTCAGCTATGTATTCGGCCGAGTCGGAGCTGAGCAGCAAACAAGATCTAGGGAATTGCACCACTGCATTGTGGGATACCTACTTGCCATGAGCCAAGTATCAGACTTTCGGCCGAGTCAGAGCTGAGAATCAGCTCCAAACTCATCGTTGTAAGAATGAACGGCGAGATGGACAACAAACATGGAACGTTATAGTAAGTACATAACTTCTTTTTTTTTTGTTAAGTTTTTGCATGTAATTGTGGTTTTATAATTTTTTATCTTTAAAAGATGACGATTTTGTGTTTTGGGTTTTTATGGAAAAGTAGTCCATTTTACTGAAAGTACAGTAGAAGCAGTTAGACAGAGGGTGTTTCATATTCCATAAGAGATGTCTGTCAGAGAAATAATTTACTTTTTGTAACTTTTTTCTTTAAACACATGATCTGATATTGTCGTTTTCATTCATTCCTCAATGTGTGCGTCTCGGATCCAATCCTCGAATCGGACCTGGCTGCTTACCAAAGCTTAGGCTGTGAAGCTTGAGCCCCTCCCCTACTTATAATGCCTCATTTCCCTAGATTAGCTCAGCTCTCGTTTGCTTTGTGTGTATTAATGGCTGATAAACCTTTAAGATTTAAAAAGTGCACATCCTGTGGAACCAAGATTCCTTTTCCTGATGCCCACAGGGAGTGCATGTATTGTCTTGGCCCATCCCATCTGGAGTCATCCTGTTCCATCTGTGAAGGATTCCACCCTCGTGATTTGGTCAAACACCACAATAAACTGACCTTATTCCTTTCTCTGCCCCAGAAGTGACTTCTTCTACTTCAGGGGTTCAAACCCCCACTAAAAAACATAAGTAACAAAGAAAACATTCCCCAGACAAAGCTGCTTCTACAGCCAGTGAACCTCCGAAAAAGGCTTCCTGAGCATCAGACCTGAAATCCTCAGATCTGAGTAAGTCTACCAACTCATCTTCTCGAACCAGAACTCCTGCTTCTGCCTCAGGACTGACTCTGACTGTCTCAGAAGTTCCCTTTTGGGACAGATCCTCCAAAACATTCTTAAGACCTCCTTCTACATCTTCTGTCAATTCTTCCCATAGCCTTACCAGATCTGAGGTGGATAGACTTATGAGGCAATTTCTTCAGACACAGATCCAGATGGGGGTTTTACCAGCACTGTCCCTCACCAGGTCTGTAAGTTGACTTTCTCCTTTTAGGCCTGTTGCTCCTTCTCTGATCTGACCCCTTGCTTTGGAGTCCTCAGGTCCGAAGGCCCTGAGAGTCGAGGTGTCGGAGCTGGTAGTGATTATTTCTCTGACTCCAGCTCCTGCAACTTCCCTTACTTGCTTGGCTCTGACCCTGTTGGAAAAGAGTGGCTCTCAGAGCCGAAGCCTCGACGTCGGTTCTGGGAGGTTGACTTTTATTTCGAAGTTTTTGGAGCCTGTCACTTCCCCTCAGAGCATCTGTGTTTGACAGCTCATTACTGACTCCCCCTTTGGAGCAGACTGCCAGTGAAGTTCAATTGCTTTCTGCCTCCACAGCTTTGGCTCCAGGCAGAACATCTTCTTTGTCTCTGGGTCCATCTGCCTTCGTGGTGGTGGAGAGGGTTCTCTGCTTACTAAGGAGATCCTTGGCTTCAGTGCTTTTGAATCTATCCTTTACCTCCTTAGATACTGTGTCTGAGACCCCAGGCCTGCCATCTCAGGGACAGCCAGCCAGCAAAGTCTCCAAGCCATTCAATCATTGAAATCCCAGTTCTCTTCCAATAGTTCCCCAAAGCATCCCCCCGAGGGGGTACCCAGGAAGAAGAGGTGCAAGAGGAGGCACCTGTATTCTCCCCAAGAATCCATCACAGAAGACACTGATTTTGAGGAAGGGGAAGAGTCCCCAAAATCTCGTCCTGAAGATGTCTCCTTTGGAGACATCTTAGAAAGCTTGCGGCAAGAAGGTGGTTGTCTGCCCAAAACCGTACCCTGGAGGAAATGGAGTTCTTGGAGGCTTTCAGATCCAGCCTATCTTGGGTGTCCCCCCTGCTGATACATTTGTTGGCTTGGTGTCAACCAGGGCATGGAAGGAGATGACAGTGTAGAACCTGTTCCCAAAAGGGCAGATAGGATTCTTAATGCCCCAACAGACGGACCATATTGGACCAAAGAAATCAGTAGATGCCATTGTTGTTGCAGCAGCCACCAAAAAGGAGCTCATTCAGGAAAGCTCCACTGTCCATTCCACTAACAGGGAGTCTAAGCCCATGGACAGATTTGGCAAGAAAGTTTACGCTTCGGCCACTTTCATCTTATAAACGCCAAACTACCTTTTTCATTTTACTAGGCTACAGAGGGATTTAATCAAAGAACTCTCTAGCTCTGCCACAGAGTCCATGTTTGATGAAGAGTGGAAGGTATTTTCCTCCAGAATGGCCACTCTGCACTCAGTCTCCGTTTCCCATGCTGCAGAGGGCACCTCTAGGGACACCTTTTCAGGCATTGCCATTAGGCATCATGCCTGGATGTGGCTGTATGACTTTGTGGAATCTTTCCAGGTGTCATTCGTCATTGCACCCTTTGATGGATCATCATTGTTTGGGCCCACTGTCAAAGACACACTGTCCCATAGCAAAAAAGATGGAAAGACCTTGTCTGCCATTGGAATCCATTTTTCGTCTCCACAAAGATCCTTCTCTAGGAATCAGGGTGGTGGTAAATATTGTGGTTCAAGAAGTCTCAAGGTCCTTTTCAGGAATCTCAGGGAGATTTTTTCCCCAGAGGCAGAGGGGGAAAGAATAATAATAGTAGATACCACCCACATTGCAGAGGGGGTCCACAAAATCAAGGGTCTCAAGATTTGTTCTTGGACAGACCCTTTCAGCGCTCATGAGGGGTTGCCCAACTGTCCCTCTCTGGATGCAGTCTGTGGGCACTTATCCTTGCACCCAGAAGCCTTGAAGGCCATTACAAATGATCAGTGCGTGTAAGGGATCATATCCAGAGGCTTTTACATTCCCTTTTTAAAACATCCCAAATCAAACAGATCCCAACTCAATGTTCTATCCATTCAGAGGGAATCATCAGCTTTGGAGATTGCAAAGCTACTGGACAAAAGTCATCAAGAAGGTTTCCCCCAGATCAGACTGAATCAGGGATTTAATTAAGATTCCTTGTAGTACCTAGAAAGACAGGGGATCTGAGGCCAGTTTTGGACCTAACATCCCTGAACAAGTTAGTAAAAAACTCAGAATTCAGGATGGTCCTGTCCATTCTATCTCTACTTCAAATGGATGACCGGATGTGCTCAACAGACCTGAAGGGCGTTTACTATCATATCAAAATGAACAGACACTCCAGAAGGTATGACCGCTTCAGGCTGGGAGCCAATCACTTCCAATTCCGAGTCCTCCCTTTGGTCTCACCCCAACCCCCCCCCCCAGGGTGTCCACCAAATGCATGGTGGTAATCGCAGCTCACTTGAGACTGCAGGGATTCCATGTGTTTTCTTACCTGGATAGTTGGCTCCTCACTGCTCCAACCAGGCGTCTACTCACTCAAGCCAGAGATTATGTACTCTGCATAACCATCAACATGCAGAAATCGCAATTGGACCTGGTCCAAGTAATAGACATCATAGGAGCATGTCTGAACACATCCAAAATTCTGGCTTTCCTCCCTCCAGACAGAATCTCCACTTTAACTCATTCCTTCCAGTACAGTTCTTTTGAGTGTGTACCTTTAACTCCAAGTGGGTGTGGCTTGAGCCTTTAAAAAAATGAAGTTTTCACCTTACAATTCTAACAAGTAGGGTTGTCACCTATCTGTTTTTTTCTGGACTATCTGGAAATCAAATTGATTCTCCAGTAGCCAGAAAACACTGTACAAACTCCGGTATTCTGCTTCAAAAAAGGAAACAGACTATTGGAGTTTGTTAAATCGGCTGATTTACTATGCTGTTTTACAGAAAAGCATAGTAAATCGGCTGAAGGCAGGCATCAGAAATGGAAAAACAGGGGGTTCCTGTCTGCTGATGTCATAGTGACATCACAAAATTGGTGGAATGTGGGCGGGAGAAGGGATGGGAATGGGTGGGGTTACAGTGATGTGGGGGTGTGACCTTACTCTAGTTTTAACCACAATGAAAAGTGGCCACCCTACTAACAAGTATTCATTGACAGAGGTCAAATATCAATACAGTTGTATTTGCCATCATGTATGCTTCAAGATAAAATATGCTGATACCTTGTATGTAGCATGGTTTTGGAATTATTAATGCAAATATGAACAAGCAATATTTGATGCCTAGAGGTGCAGTAGGAGGTAACTGCAGAAATGCCTGGAGGTGCCCTCAGCTGTAACGAGTTAAGGCTAAGTATCAAACATATTCTGTCAATACTGAATCCACCAGTGAAATTAATTCTCACAGCATTGGGATCTATTGCTGCCACAGTTACTCTGTTACCTACATCAAGACTACACATGGGAATTCTGCAATGGACATTAGCAGTCCAGCGGTCTGTACACCAGCATCCTCTAAGTTAGCTGATCAAACTTTCAGGAGTGGGCAAAGACTCGCTTCTATCCTTTGTCTGACATCGAACAAGGAGATCCATCCCCCCCCCCAAACACCACGTTGAACACGGATGCCTCCCAGATAGGGCGGGGAGGCATTTTCTGGGACAGAAGGTCCAAGACATGTGGACGTCACAGGAAAACCAATCTGCATATCAATGTCCTAGAGATTAGAGCGGTCCTTGTAGCATTGCAAGCTCTACACAACTTTCTTCCTCTTGGGACTATTACATTACAAACAGACAATATTTTGGTTGTGTGGTACATCAACACATAAGGTGGAACCAGGTCTTACCCCCCATGTTGAGAAGTGATGAGAGTGTGGCAATGGGTGATCTTTGTCAACCACTTTCTAATTGCAATGCACATTCTGGGAGAGTGCAGCATTCTAGTGGGCAGGCTGAGTAGAGTCATGCTGATGCCTCACAAGTGGTCTCTAAAACAGTCAGTGGCAAACATGATCTTTCACAAATGGGGTCAACCCCGCTGTGATCTCTTTGCATCCTGTCACAGCAACAACTGCAGCAGGTTCTTTGCCCTGATCCCTCCTCAGGGACAGTCTCCAAGAGATACTGTAGTTCACTATTGACCTGCCGGTCTGCTTTATGCATTCCCACCGCTACCTCTAATTCCCAGGTTTCTTCAGAAAGCACAAAGGTTGAAGGGCAGGCTTATCCCCATTACTCCCTTCTGCCTCAGCAAGTCTGGTTCACCTTCCTTTGGTCTCATCTCATCTGTCCTCCATGGACATTGGAACCAATTCAGGATCTGCTGTCCCACCCTTCAGGGCAGACTCATCCAGACCTCCCAGGCCTGAAACTAACTGCATGGTTTCTCCAATTCCAATAATGGCTAGACATTCCAGGCTTTCTTCCACCATCCAGAAGACTTTGTTTTCATCCCACAGACCATCCACTAGGAAAGTTTATAGGAGCAAATGGAAGAGATTTTCTATATGGACTCAACAGAAGCAGTTGAATCCCTTTACTGCTCTCATTCCTCAGTTTTAGACTTCCTTGCTGATGTCTTTCAGAGTGGGGCAACTTATTCCACTGCAAAAGTGCAAATGGCGGCCATTTCATATTATCACAATGGAGAAAATCTTTCATCGTTGGCTTCTTCAAAGTTGTGGAAAGCTTCTCCCGCCTGATCCCACTTCTCCTTGGGATGTGACTATGGTTCTTCAGGCACTAGTCCAGCAACCCTTTGAAAGTTGATTTGAAATGCCTTCATGGTGGCCATCACTTCTGGTAGAGAGGTTTCTGAATTACAAGCCCTTTCTTCCAAACCTCCTTATTTGCTTTTCCATAAAGACAGAGTCACTTTATGTACCAACCCTTCTTTTTTACCCAGAGTTGCTACAGAGAATAATATTAACCAGTCCATCAACCTACCAGTTTTCTTTCCCATTTTTCTAAGCAATGGAGAATATATCCTTCATCTATAAGATATTCATAGACAACTGTGTTTCTACCTTCACAGGGCAAAATCATTGAGGAAGCCTGATCAATTATTTTTATCCTTTGCCAATATCAGAAAAGGAAAAACAGTTTCTGAGACCATGTTAGCCAAATGCAGAAGAGATTAAATCTCTTTTGTCTATGCATCTAAGGATGTATCATTGCCCACAGAAATCAGAGCTCATGCTACCAGATCCATGTCAACTTGTCAAGCTTTTTGGTCTAGAGTCTTGATTGATGATATTTGTGCAGCAGCTTTATGATCAAACTCTCATACCTTTGTGTCACACTACAAGCTATATATCACTTCCAGAAATAGAGCTGCCTCTGGTTCTACAATGCTCCAGAATATCCTTCCATGAGGGCCACCCAAGGTTACTGTAGCTGGGTACTCTGTCCCACAGGTTGAGGAATGAATCAAAATGACATCAGATAAAGAAGTTATGTACTCACCATAGTTTAACATCTGTGTTGTCCATTTTCATTCTTCAAACCTTCCCACCCTCCTTCCCCCTGCCCGTGGCTGTGAAAGACCTGGTGGTTATGCTTTTAGGAACCATAGTTCCTGTTTGAGCTCCTGCACCTTGTTCTGTCTCCTTTGTAGTTACCTTGTTATAGCTATACTTATACAATATGTTAGCAGCAAACTTGATCTGAGGTAATCTAGGGAAATGAGGCATTATGGGCAGGGGAGGAACTCAAGCTTCAGAGCCTAAGCTTTGATAAGCAGCGGAATCGTCTCCAAGGATTGGATCTGAGACCCACAGGTTGAGGAAGAATGAAAATGGACAACATTGATGGTAATTTATGGTGAGTACATAACTTCGTTTTTTTTTTTTTTTTTGTATTTTTAAGTACAACAAACCAGTGCTTAAAAGATATTGGGAAAGTATTCAGAAATCCTAACACTTAACTGCAAGAGGTAGTTGTGTCTAAGCACAATGAACTATGACAGATCATGTCTCCGAAAACCTAAGAATGGGGCATACAAACAACCTGTGATTAATTGACAGCTTTATATACTCATAATCCCCAGGTGGGACTACATGTGTGATACCCATAAATATTTCAGTAGACCAGATCTGTGCAGCAAGCAGCCATGTAGCTCAGTATTGTACATCAAGACTTCCTGAGTGTGGTGTATTTTTGCGCAAGTAATACACACATTTTTTTCTGTGACCTGTAGTTGCCTTGTGCAGCTACAAGAACTTTTTTAAATATAGTTTTACTTTTTTTTGATTATATTAAATTAAACTTGACTTACTTAGCCGTATGCCAAACAGCACAGTGAGATAAATACCTTTGTGACATCTCTACTATGTCTCATTGTTAGGGCCACACTGAGAGAGGGACAGCAGCACTAAACATGCCTTAGGACTTTGTGCAGCACATTGAAATGTCTGTGTAATTATCCAACAGGGGATGCAGCTAGAATCTATTTCATCAGTGTCTAGACATTTTTTTTTTTGTTAAAAACTTTTTATTGCATTTTAACCAGCATGAATAAATAATACAAAATTTAACCATCAAATAAAAACAAATAAAACTATATACAAAGTCAGTAACAAATATTGACATAGAACAATAACATTAATACTTTTCTAACAAATCTTTAAGTTTTTGCTAAGCTAATTTCTTATGAGTAACATTCATAGTTTTGTTATACATAGCTCGTATTTCTTTATTACATGCATTTTTTGCTAGACTAATAAACTCTGAAAAAGAGAGGATTTTTTTTACTTTTCCAGTTCATTGCAATAACCTTTCTGGCAATAGCCAGGATAGACCATTGGAGAGGGGGTTGAGTTCATGGAATAGGATCTGGAATTGGAAAGTTAAATAAAAATCAAAGAATCAGTAATATTACATTTGTCTGACCATAAAGCTTTAGTAAAATGTCCAAATTCCTCCCAAAATGAGACAACCATTTTATATTCCAGAATCATATGCTTCCAATCTGTCTCCAAATTACTATTACATCTCCAGCATCTTATTTATTTTTTTTTGTAAACAAGTGCTATTTTATTTGGTGTTAGAAAATGCCTATGTCTAACTTCCAAGTAAAAAGTTTCCAATAAATGGATGATGTGGAGTTACTTGCAGATTTCAGATATAACCTTTTATTGACTTCTGAGAAAGTATTTTTATTTATTTTGTGGAATATTCCCAATGAGACACTTCATAGCCCTTAAATTAATATATTAAAAATTGTATAAATTATTGATAAGTATGATTTATTTTTATATACATCGCTATTAATCTGAAAAAATGGTTGTAATATTTTAGGTATGGGTTTTGTGTTCATAGCTAATGGTATTTCCAAATTATTGTTTATGAATTCCCTGAAAGTCTGTATATTCAGCCAACTATTTGTATTTGTATTATATCTAGCTAGAAGTCTTTCCATAGTATTCCATAGTATTTACTTTGTTTCCATCTAAAAATTGAGACCATCATTTTAGATTATTTTTTCCAATGTTATTATATAGGTTCATAGGTTCATAGATTAGTACTAAGCTAACTGCCCTTGTGAGTCATTTTAAGCCTAGCCAATTATACCTTGTGGGACTCTAACCCTGCACCTTACATTAAAAGATTCTAGACATCCATTAGTATAAGCTATAGGAAACATCAAGAACAGTAATTACTATCCATTACTGTTTTGAAATATATGGTTAATACCAAAAGTGTAAGCATTGTTATATTTATTATTTATACAATAGTCTTTTAGAACCCAATTTGTTATATTAATGTTTGATGGAATATTAAAGTTTTTTCAGGTATAATATGTGAGGCTAGAATTACTTCATGTAAGAATTTCCAATTTGAACTATATAATGAATTTAGCCAAAGACTCATGATGTTTAAAACAGCAGATTTAATGTAAAGATCAATATTAGGCAATCTAATACCACTCTCTTCCCAGATTTTTATATGCCAATCATAAGATATTCATGGTTTTTGAGGATGCCACAAAAATGTTAATAACATATAATGATTTTTAGAGGAATGTCGCCTCACAGTAAGATGCTGTCCGGTTCGATTCTCAGCTAGAGCGTCTTCTGCGTGGAGACGTGAGTGAATGGGCGTACCTTCGTTGAAGGTTATGTGTCAGGGCTGGTAACTCGGCACATAAAAATCAACTACCAATCATTAGCGGACCGGAGTTCCGCTGTGGCGACCCCTAACCGGGAAAAGCCGAAAGACACAACAACTGAGCAAGATATAATATTTTGGCAAAATTATTATTTGTATTAATATAAGTCTGTCTTCCACTGAGAAGTACATTTTATTCTAGCTCTCAGCTAGCTTTGCTATTTAATTAACTACATTTTTTATAATTTAATACTACTGACTCCTTCCATTTGGCTTTTATATTGGTTCCTAAATACTTAAGTTGTTTATCTTCCCAATTAAATTACTTGAAATTTGTTAAAAATGGAGGTTATTTTATTTATTAATAATGTTTCTGTTTTATTATGATTAAATTTTAGACCAGACATTTACTCAAAGGATTTTATTGAATTTATAATGTTTTAATGAAGATTCACTATTACTAATAATTAACAAAAGGTCATCTGCATGTAGTTGAATTTCAGGATTATAATTATTACTAATAGCAAAACCTTTTATGTCATTATTATTTCTGATGTACATGGCAAAGAGTTCTACTGATAAGGCGAACGATAATAATGGCAATAATGGGCATCCTTGTTATGTTCATTTTAGTATTTTAAAAGATCTAGAGATAAATGATCCAATTTCAGCAAAAGAAAAAGTATTATTATATAGTCTCATCTCTATAAATCTTGAAGAAAAATGATATTCTTTAAGTATTTTTTGCGGATATGTCCAGTTAATTTAATCAAAAGCTTTATCAATGTATTTCTATTTCTTTCTTACTTTTATTGGCAATATATATTAAAGCTAAAAGTCTAATTATGTTATCTTGCACCTTTCTTCCTAAAACAAAGCCAGTTTGATCCTCATTAATTAGGTTTGATATTATATTATTTTATCTTTTTTCCCCGAATAGCCATTAAAATGTTATAGTCTGCATTTAACAAGGAAATAGGATGATAGGAAATACATAACTTAGGGTCTTTTTATTGTTTCAAGATAGGAGATATCAATGAGAATTCCCATGAAGGTGGGATATTTAAATAACTTGTAATTTCTTCAAATATATTTATTTAAAGTTTTAGGATATTATCTGAAATTATTTTATGTATTTCTGAAATCAGACCATCTAGTCCAGGCACATTTTGTTTTATATTCTCTTTTAAAAACTTTTTGTTATATTACTTTTATCTAGTATTAAGTACCTGTTATTGATTTCTTCATGATGTTCCCTAAAGGCTTCTAGAATATCCTTTAAATCTATTGCTTTTTTAAGTTTATTATCTATATGATGTGTAATTTCTTTAGTATGATTTATGTTATTTAATGTTTTTGGTCTAATTGCTAATCTTTGGAAATTTTGAGAATTTACAGTATAGGTTTCTAATTTAAATGTTTCCATGTTTACTGACCTTTTATGATTTAATATTTCTATGTATGTTTTATTCATTGGTTTAATGTTGCATTTGTATCTCTATCAAATGGTTTTAATTTAAATTTTAAATTATCAGTTTTTGTTTGAAGCACATTTAATTCATTATCCCATTCCTTCATTTTTGACAAATACCATTTCTTTATTCTGTCATAAATTTAAGCTTTTAATGTGTCCCATAAAGTAACATCAGAAACTTCACCATTAATAGCATCCATAAATAATTCCAAATCATTTAAAAACATTCTCTAAAGCCTTTAATTTTAACTGAATATGTCAGTGTCCTTTGCTAAAACACTAACTCATTAGGTTTTAGATTGAGCTTAAAAGTAATGACATTATGGTCAGACAAAGGGCAAGGAGTTATTAATACTGCTACTTTCAAATATAACCCATTAGATGCAAAAACTTTATCTATATTTGTTTGAGTACCAAATTTATATGAATAGTGAATAAAGTTGAATGTCTTTGCCAAAATTAACTCTTGTATTTCTCTAAGATTCATTGTATTTGTAAAATTGTTTAGTTGTTTAGCAGTAGCTGTTATTTTAGGTTTTTTAAATTTGAATATACAATTAAAATCTCGAGCCAATAGGACTTCACCTCTTACATGTACAACTGTAATATCTAGTTTTTTTTTTGCTGCTTTAGAACAAATTCCAGGAATCCAATAGATATTAACATGTGTATACTTTCCTATCTCAAGCACAACTAATCCCATCATACCATTTTTGTCAGTGTAGAAATCAATTACTTTAGAAATAATCAGTGATCTCTTTCAAAGTATTATAGTGCCTCTCCTATTAAAATTATAAAGTAAATCTACAAGTATTGAACATTTTTTATTTATCAGTTTGTCAATGTCTTTTTTTAATAAGTGTGTTTCTTGTAAAACTACTGTATTGGCTTTATTTATTTTAAGATATTTAAATGAAATACTCTCTTTGTGGAATTATTAAGCCATTTACATTCAATGAGATACACATAAATATTGTCATTTTTTTTTAATGTAGTAGATCTAGCAAGATTAAATAATAGTTTTGAAGCATTTAACTGTTTTTATGTTTAACACATTTTGTTATGGACAAAAAGTTAAAACTATTCAACAACAATATATTTATAAAAGTATTTACAACCCCTAACATGGAATGTATCATTCCTGGTTTGATGAAATATTTATTCAAACCACCCTCTATTATCCCTTAATAGCTTCCTATACTTTCTTCTGCTTCTACCTCTAAAGATTGGCCATTCATTAATTCATATTAATCCACAAAGCTTTCCTCCAGCAACAGTAGACAATTAAATACTTAAAATTAGTCCTTTATACAACTTAAAGTCATTAGATATCAAATAAACAATTCTGTTTATCAGTGACATATCAAATAATATCAGTTTCTCTATCTACTTAATATATTAAGATTAGTATTAACTACTAAATATTTATGCTTTTCAAATTAACTATATATGTATATGTGTGTGTGTGTGTGTGTGTGTGTGTATATATATATATATATATATATATATATATATATATATATATGTATATGGATTCCATCCACTAGATCGAAGGTTCAATACTTCGAAATAATGTATGGAATGCACACTGCAGCGAAAGTGCACTTAATCGAAAGTGCACTTATGTGAAGTTCAGTGCAATGAATGGGCGCTGTACTGAACTTCTGTGCAGTACTCACGGACCTTAGGGTTAGGGCATGGGTCATGGTAAGGTATGGGCTATCCCCTTACCATGACCCGTGCCCTAACCCTAAGGTCCGTGACGACTGCAACGCAGTGAAGGACATAGCAATGTCCTCCACTATGGTGCGATAGTCATGAACCTTAGGGTTAGGGCATGGGTTAGGGTAAGGGGATAGCTTTACTAACTATCCCCTTACCCTAACCCATGCCCTAACCCTATGTTCCATGAGTATCGCACCATAGTGGAGGACATAGCTTGTTTTTTGATGTCCTCCACTGTGCTGCGGTACTTTCGATGAAGTGCACTTTCGCGGAAGTTCACTTTAGTTAAATTGAACTTTTGCGTAAGTGAGGCTTCCTATTACAAATTCGAAGTTGTCAACTTTTGTTCTTGTAATAGGAATCCATATATATATATATATATATATATATATATATATATATATATATATATATATATTATGTTTATACATAAATCACCTTATTTTATCTACTACTATTTATATAAATACGTTTATACTCATTCAGTAGTCAAAATTCTTTATATTATATTAGGGTCTATATTATATAATTGAAGCTTTAGATAATCGAATACCTAAAGTTCGGCACCTAAACAGCAAAAGCTGTAAACCGCAAATTTTTTTATAGGGAAACAAATTTGCTTCAACAGAAAAAAAAAAAAACTTTGAAACCCTAAGCAAATGGGGGGATTCACCCCCCCCCCCAATAAATATACCAACTCAGAGATTGCTCTACAGTAGAGAAAAGGGCAAATTCCCGATAACGGCCTAGCGCATTTTTTCCCTATAAAAAAATTCACAGAAGTGGCCATTCACAGTTTACTGCTTTCCCTGTTTAGGTGTCGAACTTTAGGTATTTGATTACCTAAAGCTTCAACTATATGATATAGACCCTTACATTATATATCCTGAAGTAATGTACTATATGTGTCCATATGTATGATATGAATCTGGAAATGTCTAAAGCTTGTAACAACTAATAAGTCAAATTATATTTATTTTCCACTAGGTTAATGATGTCACAATAAAATTAAATTAACCTAATCACCTTAATACTGCTGTTTACTTAGAATAATGTCCGTTTGATAATTAACTTATGCATTTAAACATTTTAGGTGCTCCAGATTCATTATTATATTTCATGTTATAATGTATCTTGTATTTGTATCAAAATCAGTGTTATAATGTATCTTTATTAGAATTCCATTTATTCCCTACCCCTCTTTGTAAGATTCATATATATGTTCATCTGAAGGTTTTAGCACATAACTTATTAACTAAACATTATATCATTAGTACAATCCACCCAAATCATAAGTAGTATGTATGCTCGGTAAATATATAATCATACATAAAAGATATAATTTGCATATAGCTTTCTGATCTCAGGTGTAGTCAATGACATTTGTTAGAAAATTTTAACCTTAACAATATATTCCAATTAAGAGCGTATATAAAGTACCAGTATGCATTTGTCTACTTTATATTACATTAAACACCTCACTTTCTTGTAAAAGTAATTTGAAAGCCATTTGTTAGTATTACCAGTAAAAGCTGGTATTAATTAATATACACAAAATTTATGTCTGTGCAAGAGTTTTTTGTAAACACTTATTATTATAAATTTTCTTGTATTATATTAATATTTATTTTCATTTAAGTGTGCTGTCAACATTTATTCAGTTTAAATGCCTTTATATGTATCTTCCAATAAATTACATAAATATAATTACCTTTTAATAAAAGAGCAACACTAAATTAAATTATGTATGCTTAACATATCTCTTGTTATTTGCTTTAACCAACTAATATTCTCTCTTTAGATAATATATTAGCATGAAAAATGCAGGTGTCTTTACAATTTTTAAGTGCGTGTTACCCTTTAAATACTTTTACTTCTGCTTTAACACAGTATCTATCAGATATTATTGCCATTGTGTAAAGCATTACAATAAAAATACTTTTCAAAGCTTTTAAACACTCTTTTTAATTTAAAACAGTGTGTATCTCACTTTTAAATGCAAAAAGTTGCACACACACACACATGCACACACACACACACACACATATATATATATATATATATATATATATATATATATATATATATATTGTAACTGCCTTACTTTATAGCTGTTTTTCACCTTTTCATTGCAATGTTCCATTTTGAAGCTGCCTTTTTAAGTTCAAAGGTCATCCTCGGCTTCCTGGTGCTTCCACATATTCGCACAACTTCAGTTCTTTTTCTCCTGTCATGTATAGCTCGCAACTCCATATAAACCATAGAACAAGGTAAAGAAGGCTTTTTAAGCAGGAAATTATGTTTAAATATTTTCTAAGGTTATAACAAGGTATACATTAGAAAACATTAATGGCCATAACAAAACACTGTGGTGGTGGTGCTGCGGTAGTGTTGTCGCCTCACAGTAAGACGCTGTTCGGTTCGATTCTCAGCTAGAACGTCTTCTGTGTGGAGACATGCGTGAATGGGCGTACCTTCGTTGAAGGTTGTGCGTCAGAGCTGGCAACTCGATATGTAAAAATCTACTGCCAGTCATTAGCGGACTGGAGTTCCGCTGTGGCGACCCCTAACCGTGAAAAGCTGAAAGACACAAACAATGGCCATAACAAAACACTTTAATGTTGTTTCTTAGCCATGAAATGATTGTCAAACAAGTCTACATTATATTAAATCGTTTAGATTTGAGCTTTATACACAAGAACCATACTGTTTTATATAGTATACCTAGTTAATCAAAACAAACAAGAAAGCAAAGCAGTTACATTATTTGGAATATTATTATACATTATATACATAGTTATTTATTGTGTTATGCATGAAATAAAGTTTGCTTTCATTCTAACATTTTCTTTAGTTAAAGACACCTCAGTAAACTGATAGCTGAGTGAATATTTTTCTTTTGCCTTTGGTGTATATTTAATAGGCAACTATCTTGCTTATAATATTCTACTATAGTTTATAAAAGGATTTAGTAGAAGATTATTAAACTATGAAGACAAATATTGCTATACTAATTCTGTCATTGCTGTTAAGACTGTTTCATTAATTTAGTAAATCAAAAATAGGTTTTACCTTAGAAGTTCTGATGTTCTTCTATAGCTGTTGAAACTATGTGTTTGTATTATAGTATAGCATGTTTACAAAAATAAATACAAGTCCAGAAAGAAAGAGGGAGAGAAGTCTGTATTACATTCCTTTAAATATTTTGCTGTTATTTCATTTTGTTGTCCATCTATTTTGACTGTGTTTCTTTTTAAGCTCACTAAAGACCAGACCAGTCTATTCCTTCTGGCTTGTCTAAAAGGTTATTTTTCTGAGTATAGTCCAGGTCTTCATCTAGTAAATTAAATGTCTTTTAATCTTCAGATAAGAAAATCTTAATTTTTGTAGGGAATAAGATTTGAGCCTTAATGTTTGATTTCTTGGGGCTTTTTATTAATGGGTTGCAGGCTTTTCTTTTGGAAATTAGTGAAGATGTATAGTCATTAGCAAACCTAATAGTTCTTCCATTAAAAGTTATTGGAGAGTTAGACCAAGCTGTTTTTAAGACCAAGTCTTTATCTTGTGTAGAGAGGAATTTGACAATCATAGATCTTGGTGTAGATGGATTTTTTTATTGTAATATTGTTTGAAAGAGAACTGTGTGCTCTTTCAATTCCAAAAGAAAAGTGACTCTAGCAAGTTCAAGATTTTTGGGAGACAAGCATTCATGAAATGTAGCATGTTATTACCTACTTCCTTCTCAGGGACATCATATATTCTTTTATTTCTTCTATTTCTGCTTTCAAGATCATCAACATTTTCCAGAAGAAATGTGTTCTGTTTCAATAGAAATTCAACTTAATTTCATTTTAATTTAATCTGCCATCTACATCATTCAATGATTCCTCCATGGAAGTGATTTGATCTGAATGTTTCTTGATTATTTCATCTAGTAGGTCAATTTGTTACTTATTTTCGTGCTTTATAGTGTCCATTTTATTCGCCAGTTTGTCTGTTTTAACTAATATTTCTTGCATGCTGGTTACAAGAGCTCATAGTTCTTTCTTCATCCCATTTTCCTGTGAGGAGGCTTTAAGATGACTCATGGCTACATTTGACTGAAAAAACTTCTGACAAGATAAAATCAATATAAAGTCTTCAAAACTGATTTTCTTGCTGGATTCTCTTCACACCTTATTTATTGTTTTATAAAAATCTTTTGAAGACAGTTTATTTAGTTTATAGATAAATAATCCTGTCAGAAAAAAACTGAACAGAGGCAGAGCAAAATGTTTATGTTGCTAACTACTTGGCATCTTATCCATGCCCCCTTTGCCTTGACTTTTGACTATTACATAAAATGTAGCAGCAGAAAAGGGAATTTTTCTTAAGATAAATGATTTTATTAATACAAAGAATATTTAGTACTCTGCACTACACTGTACTACTCTATACTAGAGATGTCACATGACATACATACAGTCATATCAAATAAATGTATGCTAATATAAACAGTACTAAAATAATATGAAATAAGAAGTTGCAGTAATTAGGTAGCAACTATGTCTCTCAGTCTTTGCTATAACAACATGTTTTAAATGTATTCTATTTGATGGCTTTTTAGTAGTCTACTAAATCAAGAAAGTGATAAATTAAATCCAAGTAAACCAACAAACCACTTCAAGAAGTTAAATCCACAAATGCATAAACAAGAAGTGATGTCACAGCTGAATATATTTATTTGAAACACGTAAACTCTAAAAACACACAAAATAAAAGAGATTAGTGCTTTCGGCTTTTAGCCTTCTTCAGATCTGATTTCCTGTTAACAAGGGCTCATTTAAATATTAAAACTACCCAATAAAAAACTGAACAGAGGCAGAGCAAAATTTTTATCCTGCTAACTGCTTGGCATCTTATCCATGCCCCCCTTTGCCTTGACTTTTGACTATTACATAAAACTTAGCAGCAGAAAAGGGCATTTTCTTAAGATAAATGCTTTCATTAATACAAAGAATATTTAGTACTCTGCACTACACTGTACTATTCTATTTTAGGGATGTCACATAACATACATACAGTCATATCAAATAAATATATGGTACTATAAACAGTACTAAAATATGAAAAAAGAAGTTGCAGTAATTAGGAGGCAACTATGTGTCTCAGTCTTTGCTATAACAGCATGTTTTAAATTTATTCTATTTGATGGCTTTCTAGTAGTCTGCTAAATCAAGAACGTGATAAATTAAATCCAAGTAAACCAATGAACCACTTCAAGAAGTTAAATCCACAAATGCATAAACAAGAAGTGATGCCACAGCTGAATATATTTATTTGAAACATGTAAACTCTAAAAACACATAACATAAAAGAGATGAGTGCTTTCGGCTTTTAGCCTTCTTCAGATCCGATTTCCTGTTATCAAGTGTTCATTTAAATATTAAAACTACCCAATAAAATACTTGCTTCACTGTTGTAATGCATAAAAAACTCTGATGTCTTTCTCTTCACATTCACAAGTTCAACTAGCCAATCACACAAATGAAAAGGAGGGGGTGTGCCCAGTCAGTGTCATTGCCTCAGCCGACGCCTCTTTAAGATAGGTTTCATTGGTAGCACTTCATTAAGCCCTGGTTCCTTGTACTCCCTTAGGTCAGCAATTCATTTACTTTCCTCATAGTCAGTCAGTCCTTTCAAATCACATTTTCTTGTACTAGATTTCAGCACCTGCAAGGCCATAAAATGAAAGAAATGAACAGGGTTCATGGTAATGTGTTTGTAAAGAGCATTAGTGCTATTTTTATTCTTAATGTCCCTTATATGCGATTGTATCCTGATCCTAAATTGGCAGTTTGTTTTGCCTATATAGAAGGCAGTGCACTTTGTGCACTTTGCAACATAAATCGTGTTCTTCGTTGCACAATTCACAAACATAGAGGTTTTATATGTCTTGCCTGTGATCGGATGTTGGAAACATTGATCTTGCATCAGATGCTGACATGCCATACATTGACCACATCTAAAGGTACCACATTTCTTTGTATATGACGTCTCCACTTTGCCTTGACATAGTAATTGTTTCAAGTTCTTGTTATTCTTATAGCAGAAGCTTGGATTGTCTCTTACTATACACCTTATTGACTCATCAGTTGTTAATATCCGCCAGTTTCTTCTAATTATATCACATATCTGTTTAGCATCTTTACTGTAAGTTAATATACATTTCGTGGGATGTCACTCTGTTCTTCTCCCAGTTAAATTATCTTCACAACCAGGGTTATGGTTCCTATGAAAATAAGGTCGACCGTTAGTTCTTAGATATCGCAAATTCACTATAGTATCATTAATTTCTTGGTCCTTAGATCCTCTCTGCAGCAGTTCTTCCTTTGTGTGTGTTACACTTTCTTCATAAATATTATCCTCAGTGTTCAGCCTAGAATGCCATAAATATTTGTTATTAACCACTTGTGGAAAAATATGTCGTGGGTGCATGCTCATACGATGCAGTGTGTTGGTCTGCCAGCATCCTTTTCTATAGGTTTGAGTCTTCATATTACCATCTTCCTGTTTCACTATTGTAACATCTGGGAAGTCAATGATGGTTTTGGAACTCTTGACCTCAAAGTCTAGAAATTCTGTAGTGGTCTTTAAGAAATTCAGAAATTGACCCAATTCATTTTCTCTGCCACAGCATAACATAAATATGTCATCCACAAATCGTTTGTAATAAAGGACCCTATCCCTCTAGGTGTTATTGGCATGAAATACAAAATCCAACTCCCACTGTGCCATTACTATATTTGAATATGAGTTGGCACATGATGTGCCCATTGCCAATCCCCCATTTCTGTATATAATATTGGTTTCCAAAGGTTAGAACATTATTGTCTAGTATAATACCTAACAAGGAGCATAGTTGCATGATATTGGCTGCTGTATATTCATTGGTCATGTGCAAGAATTTTTTAATGGATTCAACACCATAATTGTTTGGTATGGCGGTAAAAATGCTTTTTGCATCCATAGTTACCAATAATATGCCTCTATGGAGAAGTCGGCTGAGGCAATGACATTGATTGGGCACACCCCCTCCTTTTCACTTTTGTGTTTGGCTAGTTGAACTTGTGAATGTGAAAAGAGACATCAGAGTTTTTTATACATTACAACAGTGAAGCAAGGATTTTATTGGGTAGTTTTAATATTTAAATGAGCACTTGATAACAGGAAATCAGATCTGAAGAAGGCTAAAAGCCAAAATCGCTCATCTCTTTTATTTTATGTGTTTTTAGAGTTTATGTGTTTCAGATAAATATATTCAGCCATGGCATCACTTCTTGTTTATGCATCAAAATGCTTTAGAGTCATTAGCATAGAGTGAGGTCATACTAGGTGGAACATTTATATGTTGCATATATCATCATTAGGTACAGCAGCAACTCCCATTCCTGTAGATGAGATATTGACTAATAATGTCATGATCAGGATAAGGGTAAGCTCAAAAACAGTCTGTTATATTTGTTATTTGCAACACTTCATGACTCAAACTGTCCCTTAATTGGAGTTTCTCAGTCACATCATTGTTTTTTGATGAAAAGACCCCATTCCTATGTAAGAGCCTTCTGTTACATATAAGCTTGGGCCATGCTTAGCCTCATTAAGTAGGCCTTTGGACAATTCGCTTGATCAGTTACTCAAGCTTTGTGCTGTTCCAGCTGTTTGTCACCAGATTCTGGATTCTCATAATCTCTACTTGCCACTTTATAGACAGTACCTTAGAAGATCTGTCATAGTACAGTTTTGGATTTTGTTGAAGTTTCTTCAAAGTGGATTATATATTTAACATTTCCACTGGTTGAAGTAGAGCAAATATAGCAGGCAACTTTGTATTCATTCTGCTTCCTGACAACAACTGTGACGGTGACAGTACTGTTGCTCAAGCAGAGCAAATAACAGTTATGTTTTGAACTGGCAACACATTTTATATGATATTTTACAGTTTATATTATTCTTTTTACCTTGCCATAAGACTGTGCACACTTTTGTGAAGAATTTATTTGCTGAAATCCTCTGT
The DNA here is from genome assembly GCF_019279795.1 of Protopterus annectens. Taxonomy (NCBI): domain Eukaryota; kingdom Metazoa; phylum Chordata; order Ceratodontiformes; family Protopteridae; genus Protopterus; species Protopterus annectens. The sequence goes on from NC_056750.1 coordinate 457,205,665, forward strand.
TTTGTGAAAATGTACAAATTTCTTCACTAACAAACTGTGAACCACTATCCAATATAAAGGTGTCAGGAGTGTCATGACATAAAAAATAGAATCTAATGTTGTCCTTTTCATTCATTCTTCAATTGATGGATTTAGATCTGAGACTCGGCCTCTTCTTCCAGATTATTGGATCCAAGAACTCTCAAGCTCCTTCCTTTACCCATAATGCCCTGTTAACCTAACATACCTCAGGCCTCATTTGCCACCATTAGCTTCATACTCTGATTCTCGCATTTGTTTTGGAATTTTTGCAGTTATTATAGCTTGCTTGGTGTGAGTTGGTTTCAATTTCTAGCTTTTATATTTTATTGTATTCTTACCTCCCACCCATAGTTTTTGAGCTAAATTTAGCCGATTTCTGCTCACTTTTTGGCTACTACTTTTGGTATCCTTTCAAGTACCTTTGTTGGTATTCCTCCTCCTTACTCATTGAAGTATTTCTTCTTGCTTTTGTTGGTAGTTTTTCACTTTTTATTCCTTCTTTCGTTCTAATTCTCTAAAAAATGTTAAGTATTTTATTCTCCTGACATCTGTATTGTGGTTAATGGTGTATCATGGCTAAAAAGCATATGGGATTCAAAAAGTACATTACCTGTGGGCATAAGCTTCCCAACTCAGATGCCCACATGGAATGCGTGTACTGCCTAGACTCCGCTCATTTAGAAGTAGATTGTTCAGTCTGCTCTGGTTTTCCTTCCAGAGCTTTAACCAATCTTAGAAACAAGTTAGCTTTAAAAGGCCTTCTTCCATCTTCCTCTACTTCCTATGTTGCTGGGGCTCAAACCTCTTCCAAAAAGCCTGACAAGAGAAGTTGGAGTCTATGTCTAAGTAAAAGGACTCCTTTAAGAGGTCTCCTGACCATTCTTTGATGTCAGCTCCTTTATCGAAGTCCCCTTCAAAGGTACATAAGAAGTCGGATCTGTCTGTCTCAGACTGTTTTTTTAAATCTATGGCTCCACGGATCCATATACATCCACTTCATTTAAATCCAGTTTTATCATGGCTCTCTTCTCCTTTCCTGGATGGATCTCCACAAAGACACTCCTTACCTCTGTCCACCATATCATCTCTTAGAGCTTTCAGAAACCTTTCAGAAGCTGATGTGGATAGGATGATGAGGAAGTTCCTCAGAGTGCTGATTCATATCAGATGGGGGTTCCCTCAGCTCAGACTTCCACCAGATCCGTACACCACCCCTTGTCCACTTCCCTCATAGTATCTCCTTTTCCTATCCAACCCACTTTTTCAGAGCCCTTGGATCTGAGATCTTAGAAAGTGTCTACTTTGGAGGAGAAGATGATCTGTTCTTTGACTCCAATGGTTCCCTTGAGCTGACCAGCTTTGACTCTCAGGCCAAAGCATCTGTGCTGGGTCTGGGGGGGTTGGAGTCGACTCCAAATCTTTCGGAGCCATCTCTTCCCCTCTGGGTTTTTGGCCCTGGATAGCCAAGGTCCAACTCCCTTCTCAGGTGGAGTGCTGGGGAAGTTGCAGGAGCTGGTGGCTTGAGAAATTATGGTTCCTATGCTGTAAACTTCTAGCTCCCCTTGGCCTTCTGCCTTTGATGTTGTTGAGATGGATTTTTTCTTAACTAAAGAAGAGACATCCCTTCCCCGCTTGGATCAGACAACCCTGCCTCATCCAGTTCTTTGTTCTGAGCCTCATCCATCCTTTCCATTGGGACAACTAGCATGAACTAGTCTCCAGCTGATACATCAGGACATTGTTGTCACTTCCAGTACTTCCCCAGAGCATCCCACTGAGGAAGTCCCTTGGAAAAGAATACATAAGATGAGGCACTTAGATCCCCCTCCCAGGAATCTCTTATGGAGGAGTCTATTTTGATGAAGGGTAGGGGTCCTCCAGATCACCACCTGAAGACTTCTCCTTTGGAGACATCCTGGAACTCCTGAAAAATAAAAGGTGGCTGGTCCTCTGACACCAACTCTCAGAAGGAATTGATGTTCTTGGAGGTTTTTGGGTCTTGCCCATCTACTTCTTGGGTAAACCCCCCTTCCAGCTGATGTACTCATCAACCTTATTTCTCGCTAGGCATGGAAGGAGCCAGATGCTGTAGAGCCAATGCCAAAAAGACCAGACAGGACTTTAGCTCCCCCTAAAGACCACATACACTGGAACAAGGAAGTCCCCAGTCGATGTCATGGTTGTGGCCATAGCCACAAAGAAGAAACTGACAAAATAGAGTTCTCCTGTCCATCCCCCTAACAGAGACTCCAGGGTTTTGGATAGATTTGGAAGGCAAGTGTACGCTTCAAAAACTTGCTGGAGGGATGGGTTCCTGACCCAGAGACTCCCCAGACTCTGGAATAGACTGCCCATACATGTCAAGCAGAGCGCCTCTTTGGCCTTCTTCAAAAGGAACCTTGATGATTGGATGGGAGATAGGAACTTCACCCCGGGATCATGTCAGTCGCCCTGCTAGACAGGGGGTCCAGGGAAGTAAATACTGTGGGAAGAAATAGCCAGGGATTGTTATGGCTAGGCTTGTATAGGCCCTAGGGCCAATAGCCTAGTACCAACCTATGAACCTGTGAACCTATGAACCTTCAACAACCTTTGCCTTCAGGTCGCTGAATTACTTGGCACATTTTATGAGGTTATAGAGAGATCTGACCAAGCAGCTTGACAAATCTCTTTCTGGGTCTGTGTCATCTGAGGATGGAAATAGAATCTCCTTATAACTGGCCTCCCTCCAGTCTGTCTCAAATACATCCGTGAGGTTGATCTCCTTGCAGCAGAAGGTACCTTATGGGCTGTGGGTTCAGGCATACCCATGAGGATACATGCCTGGATGCGATTATGTGATTTTGCGGAGCCCTTTAAGTCTTCGTTCAGCAGTGCATCTTTTGATGGATCTTCCCTGTTCAGTCCTTAAGTTAAAAACATGCTCTCCAGATGTGAAAAAGAGGGAAAGACCCTGTATGTTGTGGGTTTATATTTTTTAAACCCTTAGAGACCTTTTTCTAGGAATCAGCGAGGAGGTAGAAAATGTGGTTTAAAAAATCCCAGGGTCTTCAAGATTCACATGGTGATAGTTCCCCCAGAGGCATTGGGGGGAACTCAGATGGAAGACGCCATCCTCGTGGTAGATGTGGCCCACAGAACCAGGGCTTCCTTCTCAGATAAGTCCTATCAGCACTCCTGAAAGGAGACCCGACTGTTCTCCTCTAGAAGCCATTGGGGGACATTTTGTCTCTGCACCTGAGAGGCTGTGTATCTCTTACAAAAGATTCCTGAGTACAGATAATCATATACAGAGGTTATACCATAACATTTTCTCTAAACCCTCCCACCAATGTGAAGAAAATCCCTGATGTTCTACCCAGTCAGAGAGAAGCAGTGTCTCTAGAAATAAAAAAACTGCTAGAAAAAAAAGTCATCCAAGTGGTCCCTCAAGACAAGAGAGAATCCAAAATTTACTGAAGATTCTTCTTCATACCAAAAAAGGCAGGGAACTTTAGATCAATTCTGGATCTCAGCAAATTAAATCAGTTTGTACAGTATTCAGAGTTTTAGATGGTCATGGTTCATTCCATTTTGCCTCTGCTGCAAAAGGATGATTGGATGTGTTTGATAGATCTTCAGAATGCATACTTATCACATCAAAATGAACAGGTGCTCTGGAAGATACCTACACTTCCAGCTGGGAACCAGTCTTTGCCACTTCAGAGAACTGCCCTTTGGTCTTACTACAGTCCCAGGGTGTTCACCAAATGCATCGGAGTGGTAGCAACTCACTTGAGACTGCTCAGATTCCAAGTGTTTCTGTATCTGGGCAACTGACTCATAACTGCCCCAACCAGGCATTGACTTCTGCAGGCAAGGGACTACTTGCTCCATTTGCGTGTTCATCTGGGAATCACTGTCAATTACAACAAATTTCATCACACACCTACACAGAACCTGGGGTTCATAGATACTCGTCTGAACACAATCAGTCAGATAACCTCTCTTCCCTCTACTCAAATGCAGACACTGAGGTCCTAAATCAAGAAAGTGATTCAAAGTTCTTCTCTTCATGTCTGATTAATCTTGCAAGCCTTAGGATCAATGGCAGCAGCTATTACCCTTGTTCCTCTGGCCAAGTTTCATATGCAAATTCTTCAGTGGACACTTTCTGTCCAGTGATCCATTTTTCAAAATCTGTTGACTGCTCCAGTCAAGATTCCACAAGCATGCAAAAGATATCTTCTTTGGTGGATTCATTCAGACCAACTCTGTGAAGGCCTTCCATTTGATCTTCCCCTCCCCACTGCCACAGTGACCATGGATGCTTCCCTATTAGAGTTGGAAGACACTACTTGGGAAGGACAGTCCAAGCTATGTGTCCTCCGAAGAGGCCAAGATGCATATCTGTGTCCTGGAAATGAAAGTGTCCTTCTAGTGTTGCAGGCATTTCAAGAGAGTGTAGCAATAGACAATCTTTTCTGGTCACTTTCTAATGGCAATGCACATTCTGGGGAAGTCCAGTGTGATTGTGGACAAACTAAGCAGGTCCATTCTGGTGCCTCATCAGTGTTCTCTCAGTGCCAAAGTGGTGGAGAGGATTTTCCGTCGATGGGATCAGCCATGCTACAATCTATTTGCCTATCCCCTCAACCAGAAATGCAGCAGATTCTTTGCCTTGATCCCTCCAATGAGGAAGTCACTGAGAGATGCTTTAGTTCATGAGTGCCCCTCCAGTCTTCTTTATACTTACCCACCATTACCCCTCATTCCCAAATTTCTACAGAAAGCATTCTGGTTGATGAGCATAGTTATCCTCATTGCACCTTTCTGGCCTCATCAGATCTGATTCCCCTTCCTCTGGTCTTCTACATCCTCCCAACATACTGGATCCCACTCCAGACTTCCTGTCTTACCCGACAGGTATGACTCTTCCAGACTTAACAGGTCTCAAACCGCCCACATTGTTTCTCCAATTCCATTGATTGCTAGACACTTCAGGATGTCCCCCCTTTTACTTCATATCTTGTTTTGTTCTCAAAAAGCTTCTACTAGAAGGCTTTATAAAAGCAAATGAAAGAGGTTTGTTTTCTGGGCCCTTAGCAAGGACCTGGAGCCTTTTTCAGCACCTGTATCATCTATCCTTGAATTTTTAGCTTCAGTTTTCAATGACGGTAATAGTTTTTTAACTGTTAAAGTGAAATTGGCTGCCATTTCTAATTCTGACCTGGAAGAGAATACCTCTGCCTTTGCTTCGTCTAAACTATGTAAAGCCTTTTTACGTAGACCACTGTTACAGGATCCTATTCCTCCTTGGGATTAAACTATAATGCCTCAGGCCTTGACACAAGCTTCCTTTGAACCTACAGCCAAAAGCAGAACTAAAATTTTTATATTGGAAAACTATTTTCCTAGTAGCTATTACCTCAGCTAGACAAGTATAAAATTCCAGACTCTGTCTTCTAAGGCTCCTTACTTTTTTTACGACTATAGGGTATACTTGTGAACAAATCTTTCTTTCAGCATAAGGTAGCTTCTGAGTCCAATAAACCAGATCATTAATTTACCAGTGTTCTTTCCTAATTTTTGAAATAAGGGAGAGTATATCCTCCACCTTTTAGATGTGCATAGGCAACTTCACTTGTATCTTCACAGAATCAAAGACTTCAGGAAAGCTGACCAACTATTTGTTTCATTTTCCCCTAACAGATTGGGCTAATCAGTATCCAAAGTTTCATTGGCCAAATGGTTAACTGAATGTATTTCCCTTGTTTATGGTAAAAAAGTCTATCCTTGTGCAAGCTCCATAGAGCTCATTCCACAAGGTCTGTGACAGTTTCTTCAGCCTTGTAGTCAAGGATTTCCCTGGATGTTATCTGTGCAACTGCAACTTGGACTAATTCCCACACCTTTATTACTCACTTAAATTAGATTTGATTTCCAAGAACATAGCGGCCTTTGGCTGTGCAGTTTTCTGGAATATCCTTCCATGAGGGCCCCCCAAGGTTACAGTAGCTGGGGATTCTGTCTCATTAGTTGAGGAATGAATGAAAAGGACAACATCAGATGAAAACGTTATGTACTTAGCATAATGTTCCATCTGTATTGTCCATTTTCATTCTTCCTTATCTTCCCGCCCACCTGCACCCTTCTTTACTTCTGGAAAGATCTAAGGGTTTTACAAGAACCTCTGTTCCTTGTTTGAACTCCAGCTTCCTTTTTCCTTTCTACTTTTGTTAATTTATATAATAGATTGTCCCTTTATATCTAGGGGTAGCAAACTCGATCCGAGGTATGTTAGGTTGGCAGAGCATTATGGGTAAAGATTGGAGTTCCAGAGTTCTTGGATCCAGTGATCTGGTAGAAGCAGCCAAGTTGTATCTGAGTCTCAGATCCGTACCCATCAGTTGAGGAAGAATGAAAATGGACAGCACAGAAGGAATATTCTAGTGAGTACATAACTTTTGTTTCGGTTTGGTGAATGAAATATGAAGATGTATGATTACTGTGGTGCACTCTGAGTAGTAAACAACAATTCCCGTGGGACATGAAATTCACTACAAAAAGTGTAATATGCTTGAACTGGAAAGTGAACATTTTTGTTTTTATATGGCTATCCTGTAAGTACCACATTTTAAACATTAGTAATTCCATGACAGGTTCAGTAAATTAACTAGTCATGACGTGTGTCTTCTGTCACTAGGCAAGGACAATATCTATAACCTTTAGGTCATGGTGCAGCATATCTTTCTTGCATTTCTTGAGATATCCTCTGGATAATCCATTAGGTATATGTATTTCCTTGCCAGGTTTACAAACAACAGTCAGGTTAAATAGCTACAATGACAGTAACATGGGTGCCTTATGTTGTGGTTTAGTATCTACCCTGCCACAAATGTATTCCTATTTTTCCTATCTAAACACTCTGGCAAACAGTTCCTTTTTAATTTGAGCATAAGAGATATGTGCCTCAGTCACTGCTGAAGAGCCACCTCTTGCTCCTTTTGCACCTGCACTGCTCCAGTGCCAGACTAATTGGCATCAACCTGCTACACCTTTAGCTTGATTGCTTTTTAGAATTATAACATTTGAGTTTGAGTCACCACTTTCTTCATAAAGAAAAAAAAAATCTTGTGGTTGTTCCCCTGTGCCACATAATGTCAGTCAATCAGTTATACAAGTTTTATATTGTTCTAAGGATTTGACCCGTAGAAGAAGAATGTCATATATAATATTTATTATACCCTCCAAGCCTTTAATGAGCCATACCACAGCCCACTGAAACCCTTGTGGAGCTCATGACATTTCAAATAGCATTCAGAGAAGTATGCATTCACCTACTGGATTGTTGGGGGAGGGGGGAATACATATATATATATATATATATATATATATATATATATATATATATATATATATATATATGTTTACCTTTATATCGGAGATCCCAATATGGGCGAAATGGCTTCCGCGAATACCGAAGTGTGAATGTCTCCAGTGTCTAATTCCACATAACCGAATGGCAAAACCTCACCCCTTTTTGACCCATGGTAGCACTGGTGTGGAGGTGTGGCAGGGCCGGAAATGTCAAAATTTGACATTATTTCGACATTTTAAAATTTTCGCGCTTTGGTTTTACTTAAACAGTTCGATTAAGTGGCCGGTCGATCATGTGTGATCGGCGATATGAAGGTAAACCTATATGTGTGTATGTGTATATATATATATATATATATATATATATATATATATATATATATCTATGTCAGTACATCAAAAAAGCAACAAATTCAAAGTCATCTGATCGAACATAACTTGTCGATCAATGGCCTATCAAAAATAAATCTAAAAAGAAAGCCTTTGTTTTTTGCAGGGGGGGGGTAACCCCCCCCTGCATCCCATACTTCCTCCTAATTATGTATACCATCTCCAAGATTGCAGTAACGCGAGGAAAGGGCATATTCCCTGATCCCCCTTGTACCATGAACTTGAATGTAAAAAGGCCATTACATTCAATCATCTGATTTTTGATCAGCCATACTGTCTTTTTTACCCATTTAACAACTTGTATGTAATTCATATCTATCAACAGATATATAGCTCTACAGATGGATAGATAGTCAGAGTTGTCTGGATCCAATTTTATCTGCCAGAAGTGCTGGTAGGCTTTTAGTACTAATAAAACGTTTGCTGTGGGAAACATAATCCATTTTCATGAAACAGCATTCCCTTAAATGCTTTTTCCAAGTCATGCTTTCAGCTTATATTTTATATATATATTTCTTTTTTCTTTTTCTTTTTTTTTTTTTTGAGGGGGGGGGTGACCATAGTTACTATGTTGCTAACCTGTGATGTAGGTCCAGTCTGTGTGGTTGAAGTAATGACCTTATACCCATCTGTTTTAATTCCTTTATAATTCATTGTCATGTAGATTTCATTTTAAGCTATACTATCTAGGTGCGCATCCATGGCCAATAAAATTCAAACATTTGTACAAAAATATCAAATGAAACATTGGAGCTAAAGTTTTTGCTTTCATTCTGTGGTCTTGTGTCACTGAATATTGTACTTTGTCTTTATTGTCTTAGTTATCACAAACAGTGCAACAAAAATCAGTGAACTTAAACTTTTGCAAAAGTATGAATCACGCTTCATGAGCACGGGAATCATGTAATTCATTGCAAGGCTACAAATCATTAATTCACAGACATGTAAATCATAATCATTGCAAGTCTGTAAATCATTTTAAATGACTGCATTGCAGCCTGCAGTGTCCAGCACTTGCAAATGTAAGTTGCAAATTTGCTTTATATTTCTAATTGTTCACAAGAAGACCTTCCCAATATATTTACTTGTATTGACAACATTTGAATTAATAAATTATCCTTCTACTTTTTATACAAGCAGTACAACTCTGTTTGACCAAATGGTTTTAAATTGTGAACAGTGTAATTCCAAAATGAAGCTTTGCACTCTTGACATTGAGCTTCTTATGCCATATTCTCTGAATGTACTTAACAAGTAAGATACTGCATTTTATTCCAGCATCAAATAAATCTTTCACTTATAGACTTCTTTTCTGTCCTGTGTTTTAAATTGACAACACTTATATACCTTTGTGTCAGTGAATAAATAGTTCATATAGTGACAACACAAATATTAATCACCTGATGTTTCCCTTTGTGGGTCAATCAGAGAACTTTTTTAAGTCAGAAATTGCACAGTCATTAGTTTTATTTGCATCAATCAAGTGCAAACTATTTTTAGATCTTTTTATCTTGATTTGCTTACTTGAGAGTAATGACTAGGCATCCCATTCTTCCTTCATCATCTACTGATTGCTCATCATGATCATGCAAATAGCCACACATTGAACAAAAATTGGTAGCTACAAAGCCAAACACTTTCCAGTTTTTATTGCATCACCAGGTTAATGTATATCAATATCTTTATTTTCTGACATACTGTTTGAAGCATTTCTCACATTGTGTTTTGTCTTGATGGCATTATTTTTCTAGAATTAATAGACTTCAGCTTCATTTTTATTTTATTTTTGCTATTGTTTACTGGGTTTGTCTGGATGGCTAAAGAGAAAAAAGCTTTCGGTGGAGGCTCAAGGATTTTTATTTTCTATACAATTTCAAATACTCAGATAGCGCTTTCATCTGAATGTTGGTTTATTCTGCTGTTCCATATACATTCATAGCTTTACCCAGTGTCAATTCAGACTATAATAAAACTTTCTTACATTGTCATTTTATGCCACAGCCAATTTATCTCTCAGGAGTGGCTCACACAAGCTCATCAAATTCAAAGTTTCAAATTTGAGCCTTGGTTCTGTCATATATGTGTCAACAGATTCCTGTAAAACTTGGTTTCTTATAAAAAAATGTGATTATATGATGAGTTGTTTTTAGGCTGTCACTAGTGCTAGAATTTATCTTTAATGACATCCATTTCAGCATGTTATTCTTTAGTAAGATTAAGGCTGAGATTTAGAAACAGTGCACTGTGCTATGTGAAAACGTGTAGACAGTGGTGATGCACATGGTGCAGTTGATTCAGAGGCATAAGCATCTCAATGGCACTAACTGTGGGAAACAATATGTTCAGCATCATATGTGAATGAGCAATACAGTGGAAATGTGACCAATAGTGAATACAAATGAAAGTAAACAACATGGCAGCGTGATTCAGATATTTTTTCTCAAGGAAGGACATTTGGGGTTGCCTATCTACTCTGTATATCATTTTGTAGGATACAACTTTTTTCACTTTAACTCATCAGAGATGCTCATCCTCTAACAGCACTAGCATAGTGTCTGCATTGGCCTGTCAAACCATGTAACAGTATATGACATTTCACTTTTTAATTAACTCATCACTGATTCCCTCACTGCAAAAATACTATCAGAGAGCCTAGCCTAGCCTGGCTAAGTGGTACAAAGGTATGAAGCCCTGTCTGTGACCCAGGTGACCAGGATTCAGTTAGTGGCCCTGGCACTACGGAGTCAGACAGAGAGGGAGGACAGTGAATGGCCCTGGCCTGCTTGCATATCTCTGGGGTGATGGGGTTGCATGCAGTTGGAGGCACATAGGGTAGTGCAATTTCCTTGTTGGAGACCAGAGACCAGTCCTCATGCTGTAGGGGAGGGGTTGGCTACTTGGAGGGAATGCCCCTTTGTGGATTTCAGGTTAATCCCATTGTACTATCCCTCACCACACCTCTACGGGTGTGCTTAAGTTTGAGCTGGGGAGAAAAAGAAAAAAAAAAACACACCACTCCAATGGCTGCCAAGATGACAGCACCTCTCAGCTGGGTCTGTACTACATTATTAAAAAACCTAGTCAGCGAACGCCTGTTTGCCGACCAATAAACAGCAAACTCTCACTTCTTCGAATAGCCACTTCAGTGAATTTTTTCCTAGGGGAAAAAATTGCTTGGGCAACCAAAAACAGAACACTATTTCAAACCCTTCAAAGTGGGGGGGCTTCACCCCACAACTAAATATGCCAACTCTGAGATCACACTACAGTGGAGAAAAGGACAAATTCCCAATGGTGGCCAAGCATTTTTTTCCCTTAGGAAAAAATTTGCTGAAGTGGCCATTCGGAGAGGTGAGTTTTCGCTGTTTATTGGTCCACGAAAAAGCATCCGCTGACTAGGTTTTTCAACAACGTAATATAGACCCTCTCAGCTAGCTTCACCAGTAGAAGGGAAACAATGGAGTGATGGACAGAGTGAGGTCCAGTAGGCAGCAGGTGCACAAATTTGCAAAATTACTATTAAACTGCATACAATGGTCTATGTACCCTCAGTGCCATTTACCAGGATGTGAGGTTTCTTTCTTTAATTTCCCTTATAAGGGATATACTCACTTCAAGAATATTATTAATAGGCAATGAAGTCCTTTTGTCACCTGTAGGAAAGCCACTAGCTTAACATAATGTAGTTCACAGTTAGTACTTAAACGAGTTAAGGGAACTTCTTCATTACTTGTTGTCCTTTCTTAGATCACTTTTGCAATATTCCAAACTGTTGTGTTATCTCACTAAATAAACTGGATGTCCAGCTGGGGTACAAAAGCCAAAATCTTCCATAGAGCCATATGTCCAATGTATGACCTAAGGGACTGGGTATAAGGGTACATAAGTGGACGTATGAGTGTAAATCCCCAGCCCATCTCATCGCTGGTCTCAATGTAGACCTTACACTAGTGAGTCTGTTCTGTACATGGTCGTTGGTACTGTTCACCTTCACTAGTTCAGATAATCCCTTTGGGGAGCCTTCCTTTAATTTTCTCAGTTATATTGCTGTTTGTTGCTCTAGTAGATGTCAGCTAGGAGGGAAAAGTTCAGTTGTGGTAGGCAAATTCCCTACAAGGGTTTACACTCCCTGTACCTTTTCTGCCTAGGTGCAGAGTATCACTACAAAAATGATACAATCTGTCAGTCCTTTGTTCCAAAGACCTTAAGAACATGACTTTCATCTCTGTCCTACTTGGAAACTCAGAACCTTAAGAACTTAGCCAAAGCAAAGCCTGATATCATGACTGCCCATTCAGACTCACATGTGCCTCCACAAGTCTTGGAATCCACAGTACATTCGACATCTACCCAGACTCATGCAACACCAACCCTGTTGGAGGCCGGTATAGCCTCTCATGTTTACATATCTGGAATGACTGAAGCTACCAATAATGGTGAGAAGGGGGAACCAGTCTTAATAATTTCCAAAGGACACAAAGACATACCATAGATCCTCATTAGACAGGATATTCTCAGGTTGCTCATCAAGGTTTGTCAGGGGTCGGAGCCTCACTGCTTAGTCAAAGCAAATGTCACAACTAGTAAAAAGAAACAAAAAACTAAAACAGATTTTTTGTCCTCAGACTTCCAAAGAAAAGGAGTGGACAGATTTTTTTTATAGGGCCTATTTAAGATCACAATGGCACTTAGGCCACCAGTCTTTGCAGGGCCTGCTACTACTGCTGTGGTTTCCTCTTCCACTCCCCAAAAGAAACACTTAGTCACTTCTTTTGAGGATGAAGAGGATTAGACTCAGATGAGCACTCTCTAGTCTTTTCATCCCAGATCCATTTGCAAGGTCAAATGGCCTTGTGTGATGAATATCCCCTTCTCCTTACTCCCCTTTTGAAGAAGCTTCATTTGGGGAAACTATTCTTAATTTGATGAAACATTGGAATGGGAATCTAAATAGATTTCTGAAGTTCAACAGAGATACTTTAACTTCCTGGTAGTAGGCACTCCTGCTACTGCACCTGTACCTGCTGTTATGGAGGCTTTCCTTGATGCCTTTGCATCTACTTCCACTGCAAAAGACTCCCTGCCACCAGCACATAAAAGGTCCGACAGGTTTTACAAGGTACCTGGGGAGTTGCCATTTCTGTACTAAAACCTTCTGACAGACCCTTCTGTACTTTTCAAGTCTACAGGCAAGCCCTTTAAGTTACTACCTCCTGCCAATGCTCTTCCTTCCGATAAAGACACTGGGGAATTATCATACTCATATGATCAAATAATTGTTGTATATTCAGGGCAATTTAAATAAAACATCCTCTTCCCCAAGGAACCTACCAGTAAACAAAAGGCTTTATCTGTGGTGGATCAGGCTTCCCAAGTAGCTAGGCACAGCATTAATTGTAGTTGCGATGCAATAAAAGTGCCCTTCATTGCAACTGCTACAGTTTTTGTGATCAGAATATATACATAGTTACTGTCTTAGCCCCTTCCAGGGAATATTAAAGCAAAACTCCTATACTGTCCTTTAAACAAGGAACTTTTGTTTGGCCTGGATGTTGCCAATCGTTTCAAACAATTGTAGGAACAAGGTAAAATTATGAAGGAATGTAGACAGATCTTTATTACTTCTGTGCCAAAATACCAAAGGACTTACCCTGGAAAGCCCACTTCCTTCACTAGCAGGGAACTAGTGCCCTCTCATAAGGTCAAGAAAATGCCTAGGAAAAGTTTCCAGGACAAACTAGACAGGGACTCTAGATCTGGGAGGCCTTGTTACCTAGACAAGTCTCCCTGCCTACCTTTTATCCCATTACTTCCCTTCACTTCATCCCTTCCCCTATCCAAAAGGCTCACCGCATCCCTAAAAAGCTGGCTACAAATCACTTCAGACAAATGGGTGCTTTCAGTCATCAAAAGGGATACAGAAAGACTGGGAAAAAAGTTCCTCTTTTTCATTGGCATCCCTCCTCCTCCACAAGATCAGATACAATTTCTCTACCCCATCATTTAAATCTTAAAACAGAGGTAATCCAGAAGGTTTGGGTCAAGTCTGGCATCCCACCTGTAACCCAGAGGGTAACAAGACTAACAAGAAAAGGAGTACAAAAAAATTGTCCAGATAAAATCACTTTAGCTAGCAGATCTTTGAGACTCTTTCTCTGATACTTTCCCTGCAGGAGGAATAAAGATGTCTTATTGAAGTTTCAGATAGTTTATTCAGTTAAGTGAGTAGATGGACAAGTGTTCTTGTCATGAACAAGAGCTCTTGTCCATATCTTACTTAATTGAATAAATTACTTGAAACTTCAGCAAGACATTTTTATTCCTCCCACAGGGAGGGTATCATAGAGACAGTCTCCTAGATCTGTCAGCTAAAGTGTTTTTTTTTTATCTGGACAAATCTTCTATACTCTGTTTCATCATTCAGATCTTGCTAGAGCAAGACACAGTAGAACTAGGGCCTGATGATAATTCTGATCCCATTTAGACAACAGTTTTCTGAGGATGTGCTTAAGGTCCTCCAGGAGGCAAGAAAACCAGCTACCAGGAAATCTTACAAAACAAAATGGAAAGATTTACTATATGGTCTCTGGCTAAAAATCAGGACCAACTATAGGCTAATATCTCAGTTGTCCTCTCTTATTTGTGTGAGCTGTTGTAGCTTGGCTTAGCATACTCCTCTATTAACACATTTCAGCCGTATCTACATGCCTTATTCTGGTCCTTCTGTTTCTTACCAGACTAGAGGTAAAAACATTCTTAAAATGTGCAGTCCACCTGAAACCTCAAACAAAAACTATCCCTCCTGCTTGGGACCTCTACTTTGTGCTGGAAAAACTCACTCCCCCTCCTTTTAAATTAGCAGCATCTGCATGTCTAAAACTCTGTACTTGGAAAGCTATTCTTCTAATAGCTCTCACTTCCACCAGATGAGTCTCCTAGCTACAGGCACTTATAGCAACCTCTCCCTTCCTTTTTTCTTCATAAGGACAGTGTGTCTTTCAGGACCAGTCCATCCTTCATGCTTAAAGTAGTAAATGAACGTTCTCCAAGTCAGGCTATAAATCTTCCCACTTTCTTCCCTAACCCACAAAATAAGGAAGAAAGGATTCTACATTCTCTGGATGTACATAACTCAGATTCTACATGGATAAGACTAAGAATATTCACAAGTCTGACCAGTTGTTTGTTTCTGTCCAGTATTTCAAGTTAGAAATATCCTGTTTCAAAACAAAGTATTGATAACTGGATTTCTAAGTACATTTCCTTTTGCAACATTCAGCATGGTAAATCATTACCCTCTCCAGCAAAGTCTCATTTTACCAGAGCAGTAGCCTCATCTGGAGCCTTTTACAAGGTTATTGACTCTAAAACAATTTTAGAATAATTTAACTGGTCTTTTATACATATTTTTCCAAACATTAAGAATGGATACCTTCTCTAAGTCCAGTGCCGCCTTCGCTTGTCATTACTCTGTGGATTACTAGATAATTCTCCTATCTCCCTTTCATCCACCCTTCACACTTCTTAAGCTTTGGGAATCACCCAACAGTTTGTAAAACTGCAACAGTAATCTCAGGAAGGACATAGTACAGTTGTGTAAGAACTTACCATAACAGTACATTTCTTACTGATCTCTGCTGCAGTATTCTTTGACTCCCTACCTTCCCCCTTCTCTGATGGTTCCTTCCTTTTTTTCTTTATGGACTGAGGGGGGAAATCACTGTCTTTCTGCCTCTCCCCTCTTAGCTGACCAGTTTATTTTGTCTCTCAGACCTCTTCAGGCTTAGGGGCTTGGAGACAGTCTGAGGATTTATGTTCATATGCCCAATTATGTATCACTATGCCCACAGGTTTAGGTCATTTATCACATGTATGGCTCTGTGGAAGGTTTTGGTTTTGGCACCCCAACCAGACATCCAGGTTATTTGGTGTAATAGCCCTTAATTTTGGAATACTGTAACAGTGATCAGTAGGGCATCTACTGTTATTGTAAGGTCATACACAAGTGTTCTTTCTTATTAGATAGTGAAGTCCTGTTGTCCTCAGTAGAAGTCTACTAACATGACAGAATGTAGTTCACATTTATTACTTAACTGAGTAAAGGCAAATTCCTCACTACTTGTTCTTATTATTATAATGATTATAGGACTGAGTTATTTGGGCCATATATTTAACAGTTATCACTAGATATTGCCCACTTCTGTTCAGAACTCAGTGTCCATCTCTCAAACCGATATTGAAGCTTACCAGCTGATAGAGTGCTTTTCTGTCTTAACTAATGGAGTAATATTGCTGGAGGTTAGCTGTTTACTCCCTTCTCTTCTTTTGTGCAGTAATTAATGGCAGGTACCTACCATCTTTAGTGTTTACTTGGCTTCTATCTACCTCAGGGTGTGCTGATCTACATGAGCATGTAAGCTGTATACTGCTCCAGTTGACTGGTGCCTGCTTCTCTTCTCTCCTTCCCACAACCCCAGCCACCTGCAGTGCTCAACAATTCATACTTTACCCTTTACATCATCGCTAACATCAGGCATATAGTAGTACTCCCCTCACACCATATGCATTAATTATAATATACCTAACCCTAACACTACAATTCTAAATCTCACAACACTGCATTCTGTACCATCACAATAGCTCATCTTTCTCTCCTACCATCCCACTTCTGCATAATTCACTATAAACACTACAGCAGTTTATACTCCAATACTTGAAAGCCTTGCTACTCAATTGTTGCCTTCCTTTACCTTTTTCTCTAATACTTCCCAACATTAATAGCCATCTGTATCATTTTTTCTATTCAAATACAGTAACTGCATTATTACAAATACCTATAAATAATACAAAAAATGACTGCATTACTTTTTTCATTCTTCACATTCTGCAAATTACACTTGAAGTTTAAAACTCTTTCCCCGTTATCTACCAGCAATCATAATATCTATACTCCTGTTCACATAAATGTGTGCATTTATTTGCCACTGTCCCAATGTATTAGATTAACTCACCTAATATCAGTCATATATGCATTATTAAATCCTATGCCATAACTAATGTGGCCTGCACAATTGACCCACCTATCTCACTAATATACTCAAAGCAGTAGCTGACATAACTTTAAACTTGATCATAGTGGGAGGTGATATGTAATTAAACCCAGGACACAACACTTTTACAACTGCAAATATGAATATTTGTATTGTTAATGATAAATGGCCACAGTTAGGAGTTTTGGCTACATCAGTATAATTCCACTATTTTTGTCATTATAGACTAGAGTGTTTGTGTTAGGGAGGTTAAAAAAGAAATTATTGTGACCAGTTATTATTTTATTACAGTTGGATATATGAGGTGCACAAAGTCAATACAAGTGGCTTTAATTGCTGACTACAAGGGGCTGCTGGTAAACACAAATGACTAACCCTGTCAGCTGCTTGGTTTAAGTAGTTATTATTCTTCACTTGCGGAATTAGTTTGCATTTGTGTGAAGCCATTTGTAATACTTTATTGTAACAGTCATTAAAGGTTGTAATTGATAAATATGGATTTGACTGTGATATATTCTGCATGTTTGGGAGAGGGATTGCAGTGCATCTAAATTTAGTAAGTTGACCATGATATCTTTCACTTTCCATCACATACATTAGCATTGTACCCTATAAATGATTGTCTGTTTTGGTCTGGGCAGGATGTGTGTGATAGCATTTGATTGCTTGCACAGTGATGCAGTAGTGTTGCCATCTCACAGCACCAGGTTCTCTGCTTGAATTTTTAGCAGTGATTCCTTCTGAATGGAGTCTGCATGTACTTCCTGTCTTTTTATAGTTTTCATCCAGGTGCACTGGTTTCCTCCCCCAGATCCACAGATGTATAATACATGTCTATCTTAAACCAGAGGGGTACACAGAAGGTAACAATCTTTTTTGGAGGGGTAGGGAGGCAGGTACTATTTCCAGGTAGAATATATATATATGTATATATATGTATATATATATATATATATATATGTGTGTGTGTGTGTGTGTGTGTGTGTATTCTTGCAAGTATTAGTCATGTCAGTTTACAGTTTATTGGGAAGTGTTGATCCGGTATTGTCTACTCCATTTGGATTCAACTTGTGGGACTTCTGATCCAGCTTGGATCTAACACCGGACAATTCAAAAGCCTTTAGCCCGTTTTGGCTCTGCCTCCCTTACCCGTAACTCCCCACTCCTCCATCAACTCTCCAGATCTAGTTTGCTGCCATTCTTGTCTGCAGCTTGGTCTTTGGCTCATAGGTTCATAGGAGATTTCTAGGCCTACACTTAAGAGTTCTTACAAACCTAGCCAATGTAACCCGATTTTACCCATTATATGGTCCATAGGGGCAAGAGGATAACATTAATTTGTGCCTATGCACTGAGTATCTTACAGACTGCCACTGTCCATAGGCAGTATCCCAGGTGTGAATTTGTGATTCCTCATCCATTGATCCATATTGCATTTGAAGAGGGAAGGGCTCTGCCTAATGTGAATTGGAAGCCTGTTCCAAAGAAGGAACAATCTCTGAGATACATATTTGTCTCTCCAGCATGTTCTGTTTCAGTCGCTGACTAAGTTTAGAACCATAGATCGGGTAAGTCTCCTGCTGTTTGACTTGAAGATGTGTAGCAGCTCCATCTGGGATGGATTTGTGAGTGCCTTGTAGGTCAGGCATAGTTTACCCCTTAATAGTTGGTAGGAGATGGAGTAAAGGGGTAGGGCTTTTAGTCTACCCGCATAGGACATGTTTTTTACACCCTGAATTTTCTTTGTGAGGAATCCCTGAGGTCGCTCCAGCTGCTGTAAGTGTCTAGTCATATATGCATGCCAAATGGTGCATTGTACCCTATTACTGGTCTAATGAGGGCTGAGTACAGCAGGACTATAACTTCCTTAGATATGAAGGCCATACCTTTACTTATAAGTTGTGCCACATAGAAGGGCTTCCTCATCACTGTGGACACATGACAGTCAAAGTTCACGCTGCTCTCTGTCTGTGTACCTAGATCTCTCACTTCTGAGTTTATTCTTAGGGGTGCGCTATTGATGTTGTAATTTTCAGGGGTATTTGCCTTCCCAAATGGTATGATAATGCATTTTTTTGCATTTAGTTTTAGGCCATGGTCCTGGCACCAATCATTTGGCTGATCTAGACATACCTGAGTATCTGCATTGCTGGGGGAATTCAGTGATTGCCCTCAGCTTGCAGTCTTGGGCAGACTTTGTCATCCAGAGGCTTTCCACATTAGCCTTGACTTCAGAGAGGTATATTCCAAATAAGAGTGGTCCCAGCACTGAGCCCAGTAGCACACCACTAGTAAATGGCCTCTTGCTTTATCTGGATTCACCCACTTTAACCACTTATCTTGTTCATGAGCCAATTTGCTATCCATCTGGTGATGTAGGGATTTATGCCCCAGGTTTGGGAGTTTATTTATAATACCAGAGTGGGGAATTATGTCAATTGCCTTGAACAGGTCAAGGTAGGTGGTATGTACTGTTTTGCCCTCATCCATGGCCTTAGTAACTTTCTGAAAGAAGTCCACCAGATTCAGTAGGAATGACCTGTCCTTGACAAACCCAAATTAGGTCAGGTATAGTGTTTGCAGGTTGCCTGTGTAATTATTTATCAGGTCCGTGATTATTCTTTCCATGGCCTTACATATAAGACTAGTCAAACTTCTGGGCCTGTAATTTCCCAGGTCAGTAGATGTCCCCCTTTATGCAGAGGAATGGCTATTGCTGTCACCATTCTATTGGGATAAAGCCAGTCCAGAGGCTGTGGTTAAATAGAGATCCTAATGGGCCTGATAAGTCCTGATTTAAGCTGCTTAAAAGGCAAACCAGTATATCATCAGGCCCAATTAAAGCCATGTTTTTAGCTTTAGAGAACGTAAGTGGCAGCCAGTTCTTTGGTGATACTTGGCAGTGGAGCGGTAGATGGTATTTCTTGTGGGAGAACTGGGGGTGATGGGAAGGTGAAATTTGAGCTGAATTTGTCAGCCAGCAGATTTGCTATATCTTCCGATTGAGTATAGGTGATGCCATCTGTAGCTAATTTTGCACATTTTGGGGTGTTGCTCCATTTGGTGTTTCAAGTTTGTCAAGGTAGGTAGAGCAAGACTAATGAGATTTTCCTTCCCTTACCCTTTAGAGTAGTGGTTAGCCTTTTTCAGCTAGTTGTAGGTAGTTTTGAAGTGGTTAGGGTAATTAGCTTAGCTATTTTCTCTCTCTCTACCCTTCTAGCCCTTTTCCCCTTTAGCTTTTACTGTTGTTCTGTTTCTTTTGTGTGTGTGTGTGTGTGTGTGTGTGTGTGTGTGTGTGTGTGTGTGTGTGTGTGTGTGTGTGTGTGTGTGTGTGTGTGTGTGTGTGTGTGTGTGTGTGTGTGTGTGTGTGTGTGTGTGTGTGTGTATGGTAGGCTGGATAAGGGTTTTAAAAAGTGCATCTCCTGTGGACACAAATTGCCCTCCCAAGATGCACACATTAACTGTGTCTACTTTCTGAGTCTGGAGCACTTGGATTCTGGTTGTTCCATCTGAAAGAGCTTCAGCTCACATGCTGTCAATGAGTGCAAGGCCACACAATGTTAAAGGGGCTTTTGCCCTCTAGGTGTTCCAGTCCTGTGTCTGCTAACAGGGTTTCTCCCCTGGATCCCTAGACTGTGTCTAAGAAGCCTCATCTGCGAGATTTTAGGTATTCTAAGAGGGAGCGTAAGAGGTTTTCTTCAGCCTCCACTTCTGGGTTGACTCCCTTGGGTTCTCTGGGTCCCAAGGTTCCTCTGCTTTTTGGCTTCCCCAATCACATTGGCACTGGATTCTGCTTTGACGCCTTGGAGTCCATCATCTTTGGTGCCGAAAACAACAAAAATTACTTCCCGGCTCCAAGTATTCCGAGCCCCTTCCTGGTTAAAGGGGCACCTTTGGGCAGGGCAGCTTCCCCCTTTTCCCCTTGTACTCCTCCTCTTTGGTCACCGGGGTCCTCCCTGTCTTCACCCTGATTCAGAGCCTGCCCAGCTCAGATCTGACATGCGGGGTCATCTTCCACAAGACCCTTGAAGCCACCTTAGATGACCTCATCTGTCCCATCATTGAGGTCAGTGGGCAGCATCAAACACACTGATCTGGAGCAGCTGTTTAGATCCTTTTAGCAGGCACAGATGCAATTAGGCTTATCCCCTATGGTCCAGTTCAGACACTGGGACCCTTGGCCCCATCATTCAGTTTTCCTCTCTTGGCCCCTTTGGCTCCAAGGTCTTCAGTGCCAGTCACATTTCCACCCTGTGGATCAGATTCAACAGCCTAGCAGTCCTCTCTTCATCCTGTTCCTTGGTGGTCTTGACCCCGACTTGTTCAAGTCATTTGGCACCTCAGAGCCATGGCATTAAGATTGGAGTGTCTGAGTTGGGGTGGACAGTTCCTGCTTTGGGAACATCACTTCCTCTCAGAGCTTCAGCTTTAGGCAATTTGGCTCTGATATCAACATCAGGTCTAGGCGCTGCTCTCTTGGGGTCAGGGTTATTTTTCGTACCTTTGGGTTTTGGGTCCCTTGGATGCAAGAGGTCCACCTCCACTTCAGGCTTTGACATTGTTGCGAGGATGTTCTCTTCTCGAGTGAAGGGTCAGATGTGTCTAGCCAGAACTCCCTCCCAGTTTTCATCTGTTCTTCTGGCCAGCCATCAGCCTGCTCCAGGACAGCCTGTGTCAACCAACCTCCACGCTGTCCCCTTGGCAGGGCTACCTGACTCTTACCCCTCTTCTCCAACTTTGACAGAGTGAGAGATTTTGGGGAAGAGAAAGTGCAAGAAGAAGCAGTTGGATTCCCCGGAGGAGTCCCTCACCAAGGATACTAACCTTGAAGAAGGAGAGGGTTCCCCAAAATCTCTGCATGATGATGCTTCCTTTGTCGATTTATTGGAGCTGTTTCACCAGCACAGGGACTGGAGTACTGAAGCCCCCTCTCCAGAGGAGTCAGTTTTTCTGAAGGCCTTTATTGTAGGCACATCCATGCCATGGGTGGTTCCCACTCTGAATGCCCTTATAGACCTGGTATCCCAGCGGACATGGAAGGAACCCAGCACTGTAGAATCTATTCCTAGGAAGCCAAACAAAGTTCTTGCCCCTCTCCCCCAAGGCAGGCCTCATTGGAGCAAGGGGCTGGCCATGGATGCCACTGTGGTGACTGCAGCTACCAAAAAGGAGATTTTTGAGGAGAGCTCTTCAATTCATCCCCCAAACAGGGAGTTTGGGTGCTGGATTGATTAGGGAAGTGATCCTGTGCCTCATCCACCTTTGCCTTCAGGGCTCTTTATTTATTTTACTTGACAACACTTCAGCAAGACCTTGTCTCTGAAGTGTCAAGCACCCTTAAGGCACAACAGTCTCTGAATACCCAGAAGAAGCTGGAAACTCAGTTGTCTTATTTTTCTTCTTCTTTTGGCTTTTCCCGGTTAGGGGTCACCACAGTGATCACCTGTTTCCATTTCTTCCTGTCCTCTGCATCTTGCTGTGTCACACCAACCACCTGCATGTCCTCTCTAACCACATCCATAAACCTTATCTTAGGCCTTCCTCTTTTCCTCTTACCTGACAGCTTCATCCTTAGCATCCTTTTCCCAACTTAAATTGCCAATGTTTCAATCAGACTTATCTCTAATGTGGCTGATGGAGTATCTAGAGCAGCAGGTACAGGGATTGTGATGAGGTGCCATACCTGTATGCAGTTGTGCAACTTTGTGGACTGGTTCAAAGCTTCCTTCATCAATGCCTCTTTTGACAGGTCCTCCTTGTTTGGACCCAAGGATAAGGCATGCTGACGAGGAGCAAACAAGAGGGGAACACCCTATCTGCCACTGGAGTTTGCTTTTCTGCCCCTCAACAATCCTTCTCTAGCAGTCAGAAAGGGGGTAAGCGACTCATCGTCAGGAAGGTGCAGTTCTCTTCTCAGGATGCACCTCTGGAAGGTTCCTTCTGGGGGTAGAGGGAGAATCATAACAGGTGCTGCACTTGGGGCAGAAGTATTCTGCAGAATTAGGGCTTCTGCAGGGCTTTTTCTGGTGGACTCTTTCAGCAGTCGTAAAGGGTTGCCCAACTGTTCATCTCTGGAGGCAGTGGGGAGGGGGATAGTCTAGCTTTCCACCCTAAAGCTTGGGAGACTATCACCTCAGATGGCCTGGGCATTGAGAGTCATAGCCAGAGGTTATGTCATTCCCTTTACAGAAGTTCCAAACTGTCTCCCAAAATGTCTCCCAGATGTTCCACCCCATCAGAGATTTTACACAGCAGCAGAGATCCAAAAGCTGCTTGCAAATTGAGTCATTAAAGAGGTCCCACCGGACCAAGTAGGATCTGGGGTCTGTTCTACATTCTTTTTAATACCAAAGAAAACAAATTACCTCAGGCCAGTCTTGGATTTAAGCAAACTAAACCAGTTCATCAAAAAGTCAAGGTCCTGGATGGTCACTATGCAGTCCTTATTAATTCTTCTGAGGAAGGACAACTGGATGTGTTCGATAGAATTCAAGGATGCCTGTCATCATAACAAGATAGATTGATTTTCCCAGATGTTACATCACTTCTGGCTGGGAGCCAATCACTACCAGTTCAGGGCTCTATCATTTGGTCTCACTACAACTCCCCAGGTGTTGATTACGTGCATGGAAATGGTCACAGCCTGCTTCCAGCTGAAGAGATTTCAGGTCTTCCTGTACCTGTAAAATTGACCCCTCACCACCCCCAGAGAAGCATCACTAATCTTGGCCAGGGAGTCCTTGCTCCACCTGTTTGACAATTTAGGCATAACAGTCAGTTACCTCAAATTGAGCCTTTGGCCTCTACAAGTCTTAGAATCCATAAGGTGTCATCTGGACATGGTTCATCAATTTTCCAGGTTCCCAAGTTCCAGGGTTTTCAGTCTTTGAGTTCAAGCTGTGTCAGTCCTTGCAGTTCCAAAATCTCTGGTTCTTGCACTTCTAAGGCTTCTTGGTCGTATGGCAGCATCAGTAGAACTGGTCCCTCTAGCCAGATTTCACATGAGGACCCTACAGTGGACTGTGGTCTATCAGTGGTCCCGCCATATGCATCCAGTGGATTTCTCAATATGGTTGACGAGAGTGTGTCATGAGCAGATTCAGTGGTGGTTACAGTCTCCATTAGTAGTACAAGGAAAACCATCTGTAATTCCTTCTCCTTCTCCTTCGGCCACAGTCTCCACAGACACATCCCTCCTTGGGTGGAGGTGCATTTTGAAGGGAGGACAGTTCAAGGATCCTGGTCTTCTGCAGAGGCTCACATTCAAGTCAACATTCTGGAGATGAGAGTGATCCTCCTAGCACTGAAGGCTTTTCAGGATGACTTCCCCAGGGCTGTGATTGCATTTCAGATGGACAACATGTCAGTCGTTTGGTATATCAACAAACTGGGAGAACACATTCTTATCCTCTTTGTCAGGAGGACATTAGGGTTTGGCATTGGGCGAGCTCCTGTCAGTGGTCTGTGATAGCAACACATATCTGGAGGAAGTCCAACATTCTGGCTGACATGCTCAGCAGGAGCATTTTGTTGCCTTCCAAATGGCCCCTAAATCCGATAGTGGCAGCTTGGATTTTTCAGTGTTGGGGCACTCCATGTTGTTACCTGGTTGCGCCCCCATTCAGCACCAATTGTGACAGGTATTATGCCATTGCTACCCCTCTGGGACAGGCACCCAGTGACGTTTTGATGTTTGCTTCATCCCCAGGTTTCATTTATGCTTATCCCCCAGTTCCCCTGAAGTTTTTACAGAAAGCAGCCTGTTGCAGCACTTCAGTGATCGTCATCTCCCCTTTTGGCCTTGACATGTGTGGTTTCCCTTTCTTTGGCCTCTTCTGAAACACCCACCCTGGGTGTTAGATCCCATTCCAGATCTTATCTCTCATCCAGTTGGTCTAGATCCCTCCAATATTCAGTCTCTCAAGTTGACTACATGGCCCCTCCAGTTCCCTTGATGGCCAGGAATCCCAAGTTTTCGCAGGTGGCTGTTCATTTATTGTCCTCTTCTCAGAAAGAATTTACTAGAAAAGTGTTTACCAGTAAATGCAAGAGATTTGTTTTGTGGGCAGAGGCTCAGGAATTTGACCCCTTCTCTGCCCCCTTGGTACTGGATTTTTGGATGACTTGTTCAACTCAGACTCTAGGTTTCAATTAGTGGCCACTTCTAACTTTCATATCAGTAGCGATAGTATGCCCTTGGCATCTCTGAAGATTTCCAAGGCTTTTCTCAAAGGTATTTTTCTTCTTCATCATCTAGTACAGGATCCAGTCCGTCCCTGGGATGTGCCGTTTGTTCTTCAGGTTCTAGCTGATTCTCCTTTTAGACCTACAGCCTCCTCAGATTTGAAGCCTTTGTCTTGTAAGATTTGTTTTTGGTGGCGATTACCTCTGTCAAAAGGATTTCAGAATTGCAAGCACTTGATTCTTCTCCAAGTTACTTAGTGTTCTATAAAGATGGAGTTTTTGTTTGTACAAGCCCTTTTTTTTTACCTAAGGTAGCTTTCGAGAATAACATTAACAGTTCCATTCATCTTCCTGTATGTTTTCCCAATTTTTCCAACAAAGGCAACTATCTCTTGCATTGTTTAGATGTACATAGACAACTAAGGTTTTATTTACCTTGACCATACCAGTTCTTTCAGGAACTCTAGTCAGTTGTTTGTCTCCTTTTCAAAATTCAGGCTGGGCTGTCCTGTGTCTAAAGTAACTTTGTCCAAGTGGCTGTCAGATTGTATTTTGTTTGTATATTATTTGAAAGGCAAGAGTCTTCGACACAAGCATAAAGGTCATTCAGCTAGGGCTGTAGCTACTTAGGTTCATTAGTGTTTACTAGGCTAAGAACCACAAGGGCCTTTTTAAGCCTAGCCATGCATCCCAAATCTCTGACAAGTTTTGGTGCCCTAGATAAGTGTAAGCAGGGGCTTGGGAGATGAAACATTTACAAGCAGAGGCCTGAGAGATGAACCATTTACAGGCTGGCTGTGTCCATTAGAGACATAGGTGCCAAATGAGGGATGAATTTTCTGTTCCCCAACCAACTGTCCAAGTTACGCTTAAATTGGATTAGGGAGGAACTCTGCTTCATATGGATGGGGAGCCTGTTCCAGAGACGGGGTAGTCTACAGCTTTTCTTTCTAGAGTACAAATGGTTGATATTTGTGCCACTGGCTGTGCCACCACACTTTTGTGTTGCATTATAAGTTATGCATTCAGTCCAGGTCCAGGGCTTCATTTGGTTCTACTGTGTTGTGGAATATCCTTCCTTAGTTCCTCCAAGGGAATTGCTGTGCTGGGGACTCTGTCCCACAGGTTGAATCCAGATGGAGCAGACAACATTGCCTATGAAAGTTATGTACTCACCATAATGATAAATCCATGTTGTCTGTTTCCTTCTGGTACAACCTCCCCTCCCTCCTGCCATTGACCTTATTGTTGGTTTGGTGAGTCTTCCCCTGTATGATGACCAGACAGTGGCGGATCTTTCAATTGTTTTAGAGGAGTCCGGCATTTCTCTGGCTGTATTTGTGGGAGATGTGTGGATCAGCTGGATATGTTGTATCATCATATTTTGAACTCATGGGGCACTTGATCTGGGGAGTTGATGGAGGATCGGGTAGTTATGGGTAAGGGAGGCAGAGCCAAAACAGGCTAAAGGCTTTTGAATCATCTGGTGTCAGATCCGAATCCCATAGTTTGAACCAGACAGAAACAGACAACACTGGTCTATTGTTATGGGGAGTACATAACTTTCATTTTTATTAGCTTTGAACATTAAGCTTTAGACATAGCACGCTTTTCTCGAAAGAAATAAGACTGATTTTCTTTCCATATTCATAATTTTTGTTCAGGCCATCGTTGATCAAAAGGTTGTATAAAAAAAGCTCTTATGATACAGCTCAGAGCATCTAGAACCCTAAGACTTTTCTGGCTTACTGGGGGTATTATATGTGTGGTAAGTGAGCAAGAGTTCTTTTAAAAAATTTATATTGCTACTTTTCTTAGACTATATTCTGACACAATGAGTTTGTCCAAGTTAGACCATTTTGGAGAATACAGCTATCTTCAGGGGAGTGATTGTTTCAAGCTTGCATTTGTGTGTGATCTTTGTCAACCAAAGGCATCTGTGATGGATTCTGTATCAGAGAAGTAAATACTGAATAGAAGTAGTGAACAGAGCACTGGAGTACACCACTAATGACAAGTTTCACGGAGGATTGTGTGCTATTAAATCTAATTTAGTGGGTTATGTTAGTGAGACAGTTGGCAATCCAGTGGGTTATATGGTGATTTATGTTAAGTTTGACTAATCTGTCACAGATAACAGGGTAGGGTATAGTATCTAAAGCCTTAGATAAATTGAGATAAGCCAAATACATGGAGATACCTTCATCTTGTCTTTTCTGTGACACCTCCAAAGAGGATAACTAGGTTTAATATTCACGCTCTAACCTTTGTAAAAACAAACTAGTTTAGGCCTAGTGTTTGTAGGTTCTGTGTGCCACTTTTTATGAGACCTGTGATGATACAGTCCACCACCTTGCATTGATGCTGGCGAAGCTGAATTAGTCTGTAGTTGCCAGAGTCTGCAGTGGGTCACCATTGAGGAGGGGCACTTAGACATCTGCTCTTCAGGCTGCTGTTAAATATCCAGTTTAAAGTCTCTGGTTGAATACTATGCAGAACAGGGCCATTAGGGAGTGAATCATACAGACAGAAGCAGATTAGTATACTGTCTGGCCACCTAGAGCTGGTGTTTTGGGATCTAGAGGACATTTTTAGTGTCTCTTCAAAGGTAATTGCAGGAAGGGAGTGTGAACTGGATTCTTTGTACTGGGAAATATGAAGGCATTTGGGGGATGGGAGAAGTTGGAACTGATTTTGTTTACAGGAATATTTGTCATATCCTTATAATATGTGTGGGTGATGCCATTAGAAATTCATAGGTTAATAGCTAAGAACTAAGCTAGCTGCCCTTGCATTTCTTTTTAAATCTAGCTAGTTTCTCTTCTGGTACTTGAATTAACCTATTCCTTTTCATGTTAGATTGGCCATACCCATTCTATAGCCAATAATTATATATTATCCCAAGTGAGAATAACTGCAATCATACCATAGATAAATTTGAGGGGACCCATGCATGGGATAAAGCATTTAAGAGCTGCCTCTATCCATTAGCAGTATACTGGATAGTCCTGGGGTACATCTTCTATTACCTATCCATAGATCCAAGTTACATTTCAATATAGATAGGGATGAGCTTTGTTTTACATGGGTGGGGAGTCTGTTCCAGGGTGTAGGTATCCTCTGCGAGATATACCTGTCCCTCTTAACTGTCCTGTTGATGTTTCAGAGAAGGTTTAGATCCATGGACTGAGTATTTCTGATGCTATTTGACTTGCTGATATGCAGTACGTCTGTCACTGTTGGGTTGGAGGATGCCTTTTATGCTAGACACAGGTGACCTCTTAGCAGTCTGTAGGATGCAGAGTATAGTGACAGGGCTTTGAGGTGGTCAATTTAGGACATATTGTTTAGGCCTTGTATAATTTTTTAATTGCTTTAATTTTATTACAACTTCAAAGACACAATACAAAACTAATTACAGTGCATTAAAAATAAAGCAAACAAAAGGAAAACAGAAGTAACAGAAAAAAAATACATGCTTCCTGTTTGACATACATCTGTTTAAAATCAAGTTAAATTAAACAGTTAAGTTTTACTTATGTATCTATTTAATTGAGCAGAGTGACTATTTCCCAGCTTATTATTACACCTCCAATCATTTCGCACTTCCCTGAGAAACAGAGAGCATATATTTTTTCTGTTGTTTCTGTTTTTTTCATCCTAACTCTTCCATTTATTAAAAGCTAGAGATCGAACTTAAGAGACAAAGGCATCACTTCATTTTACCTAATCTCATCCATAATGTTAGCAGCCTTATCTTGAGGGGAGGTCTTATTTCATATTCTAGTAATGGATTTCTTATCAGATAGGAGTAGAGTATGTAATAAGGCGAATGCCTTAGAATACAGTTTTTCCATCATCCCATCACTCAGTAATAATAAAGCTGGTGAAATGTGATTTATAGTTTGTATAGCTTATTGTAAAGTCTCTAAATTCCTCCCTAAATTGCAGTAGGCTAGGACAGTGCCAAAAAAAATTGGTCCTTTCCCCAAGGTCATCACTGCCACATGTCCATCAAAATGGGACAACTTCCGGGAGCATATGGGAAAGCCTAGTTGGCAAGTAGAAGTACTTAAATAAACATTGCCAGCCAAAAAGCAGTAATGCCTGGATTTTGTAGAGTAACAAGGTAACATCAGAATTTTTGACCAGAAAGCTGCAGGGATTTGGAGCTCTAGACCTGTCTCTCACATCATTTTATATTTATTTGTGTAATCTAAAACATAACCCATTAATAGTGTATAACTTTTTGAAATATAGCCTTTAGCCTTTTCATACCCTATCAAGTATTGTACCTACAATAGCAAGTTTTCTCTTTTATTTGTTTCCATTTTCCTTTGTGCTGTTTCATGATTATTGCATAAGATTGTTTTGACAAATTAACTGTCTCTAACTTCTGACGAGCCTCACTGTGTACAATATTACAGTTCCCTTCTCTCAGTTTGTCCCAAAATAGTACCCTTTAAAAATACTACCCTTATGGCATTCTTAAGTTGATGCAGTGTCCTGTAAAAGGGTAAGCCCCAACATCTAGTTTACCTAACAGGACAAAGATCCTTCACCCGTGTCTTTGATTAGTGAATTCAAAGCTCCATTGAACCAATTTAATGCTCTCTGTTACGATTCCTGCTGTAGATCTGTCCAAACAATGGGTCTTACCTTTTAAAAGTTTCTTATATAAAGTTAATTTACCCCCAGCTAGTCCTCAAGAATGCAGCACCACTCTGATAGGGATGTTGAGTCAAATAGTCCTTGTAATAGCTTTAGCCTAGCTGTTGCATTATATAACTCAAAATGGGGGAACTAATATATCCCTATGGTTAATTAGCAGGGAAAACAAGTCCCATCCTATCCTTGACTTTTTCCCATCCCACAAAACGTTTGTAATTATTCTTTTAATTTAACCATAAAATCCCCAGTGAAGGGAGCTGCAAGCACTGAGATGCATACAGTTTCAATGGCAAAACAAACCATGTCACTCCCTGAATCCTTTGTAAAAGGTCTAAGCCGATCCCTCTTCAATTCCTACAAAACAGTTTCAGTCTTAGTAGAACTGAGTCATATATAATTTGTAGTGCTGATTGCAAGATTGATGATATTGTCAGTCATAAATATTTCATAGTGCGGAGTTATTCAGAAATGGATATAACCTGCTAAGAACCATGAAAGGAGTGTAATTTATATTAACAATGTGTGTTTTCCCAGGATTAAACTCGTAACCTGATATTTCCCCAAAGGAGGTCAAGGTTTGGAACACCAAGGAGGATCCCTATCTGGGTTATTGAGTGTAAGAAGAAAATCATCAGCATATAGGGATCCCGTACCATGGTACAAATAACAAGCAGTTGTAGTGTGTCTTACTGCCAGTGACTCTGCAGAGAGTGGACGGCAGTGAAGACCGGGGGCAACCCTGATTGGTGCCTCAACTGAAATGTATTTTATTTATTTATTTTATTTTATGTTTGTTTACTGGGGATGTCCAATCGGGCAAGTAGTTATTTTTGAGTGGAGGCCCGGGGAGAAATGCACCATTACAAAAGCACATTACAAACAGTACAAGAAAGCGAGCACAATCAAGAATGCATAACTTTGGTAAATATATAGTTAGTAAATAAGTTATACATAAACAATAAAAATTGAAAGAGTAATATAAAGTGGGGAAAAAAAGAAAGCTAACAAATAAACTAGTATGAAATAGCTTGTGCCATCATAGAAAAATGACTCATCAGTAGTTCAATATCATGGTTTTGGTGATACTTATGAGATACATGTATGGAATATGAACAAGAATATGGCTGATTGCTGCTATGTTAGTGTTACTTGTTCTAAACAGTGATAGCTAAGGCAGTATTGAGGTGAAGTGGAAGAAGGATGGAATATAATGAGACTTGAGATAGGTAGAGAGCAGTTGGAATTCTGTAAGAGAAGGGATAGTTTGGATGTTAAAATTTAGTGAGAGAAGAGATATTTTGGTTGTAAGAACAAGGAAGGATAGAATAATCCGCCTGTATTAGTCCAGGAGCAAAGCCAGTTTTTGGTAAGGTGTTCCTCAAGAGTAGTTTAAATTTGGATGTGTTGCTAGAATTTAGTATTATCTGAGGCATGAAATTGCAGGACATAGATATTTGGTGGGAGAATAGAGAGTTACCATAACAATCATTAGATTTAATTCTTTTGAGTAGTAGTTTGTTGGAGGATCTTAGGTGCCTACCGTTTGAGTAAGGCTGCACTAAGCTCTTGAGCGCTAGACAGTGGAAGATGGAATGAATAAAAGTTAGTTGGTTGAGCGATAGGAGATTGAGTAGTTCAGTCCAATTTAGTTATGAAGAGCTGTGCAGTGATGTGATCTGTAAGGGCGGTTAGTAGTGAATCTTGCGATTTTGTTATAGCAGGACTCCAGTTTATTTAAATCTGATTTTCTGAAATTAGTGAATATTAGTGAGACATATAGAAGGGTAGAGAGTAGATGAGTCCTAGCTATAGAATGTCTAGTGGCCTTGGTTATGTATGGCTTGACTCTGTGTAGTGAGCCTAGCTTACTGTAGACCTTTTTGATAGTTAGAGCGAGGTGTTTGCCAAATTTTAGGTTATTGTCAATTGTGACTCCAAGCAGTTTGGTGTGCTGGACAGGTAAAATTTTAGTTTTATTGGCTGAGTAGATGGTGAAGGGGGAGAGTTATCAGAAACGTTGCTATTAGTGAAGAGCATAAGCTTTGTTTTACTTGGATTGAGTATGAGTTGAGAGTCTGAGAGGTATTTCTCAATGTATTGGAAAGATTGTTGTGTTGTTTGTAGAAGTTCTGGTAGGGAAGTAGCTGAACATACGAAGGAGGAGTTGTCTGCGTATTGAACAATGGTTGCTGGTTGGGTGGCTGTGCTAAGCCTGTTGGTGATTATGGTGAAGAGCAGTCGACCGAGAATTGAGCCTTGGGGTACTCCTACTGGGACTGGTAATAGGATGAAGAGTTCATTTTACCACCTGTCTGTTGGCGGTCAGTTAAGTAGCTGAGAAACCAGAAGAGGGCTGGCTGGGTAGGTTTAAGGAAGCTAACTCATTTAGTAGCTTTTGGTGGGATACTGTATCAAAGGCCGTAGACATATCAAGAAAGATAGATGAGACAAGCTGGTTGTCATTTCTAAGCTGGTTGACTGAGTTTGTAAAACTAACAAGGCCAGTGGTTGTTCTGTATTTAGGTCTGAATCCATGTTGAGGTGCAGATAGTAGATTATTGCTTAGTGGATAGTCGAGGAGTTGTCTGTGTATGCATTTTTCAAGAATCTTGGCTATGGGAAAGAGGAGGACAATTGGACTGTAGGTTGAGAACTCAGTAGAGGAGCCATCTTTGTGAAGAGGGTGATATAAGAGGCTTTCCAGAGTTTGGGGATGTACTGCTCAGTAATGGGATGGTTTATTAGCAGATATATAGAGTAGGAGATGGCATCTGCTGCTAGCTTTAGAAATTCATTGGGAGTTGGTCAAATGTGAGGGAGGAGTGCTTGTTTCGAAATATGTTTTTTGATGGTATTAGTTTGAATTGGTTTGATTGAAAAGGAATTGAGAGTTCTGTCTAATTCATTAGGAATAGATAGGGATGTCTTGCTGTTGTTTTTTTACTAGGGAGAGTATAGAGTTGATAAAGTGCATATTAAATTGTGAAGCAATGCTATCTGTGAAATTTGTTGTGGTTGGAGCTGGGGTTGTGATCTGTCCAGGCTTTAGTAGTTGTTTGATGGCTCTGCAAAATTTCTGGGGATTGTTTTGGTGTTTTTGTTGCATTGCTGTATAGTATAAGTTTTTGCCATGCCTGATTTTTTTTTTTGGCAAGGTTGTGTAATTGACGGTAGGTAAGAAGGGAGTCCTGATGTTTTGGTGTTGTGGTATAGGGACCAGGCTCTGTCTCTCTGTTTGAGGAGCTGCTTGGTGTCATTGGTAAGTCATGGTATGTGCTTTGAGTTAGAACACATCTTTCTAAGGGGAGCTAGGTTGTTTAGGATATTGAGGAATTTGTCATTGAAATAGTGAACAGTCGAGTCAAGGTGCAGATATTTTAAAGGGGACCAGTCACATTATTGCAGGAGGGATTTGAAGACTTCAGGGGCGGAATGTCTTTTATTGTGGACAAGTTTGTAAATTATATTTTTAGTAGGGCAAATGCAGTGCCTAAGAAAGTAAGTGGGTAGGTGATCAGAGAGACAGCCAGATTGGAGACAGAGAGAGGGTTTGCTTGTGAGTGTCCAGTCTAGGATTGTTTCTTTTTTACTACTTGTCAAATGTAGAAGGGGATTGTGTAATTTGACAGAAACCATGGAGGTTAATAAAATATGAGGGATTTTCCGAGGAGCAGGTGTACCAGTCCATGTTGAAATTCCCCATTGTTATTGTTCCTTGACTAAAAGTTGAGGCACACTGACAAAGATGGCTTCAATAATGTTTGGGTTGTTACCTAGGGGTCTATAAATAGCTATTATAATGATGTGTTTGGTGGAGTTTAGTTGAAGGTGGGTGATTAGAATTTCAGAACTCAAGAGGTCTGGGAGGTTGATTTGAAGTCTTTCTAGTTTGATAGTATTTTTTTTATATTACAGCTATGCTGCTGCCTCCTTTATGAGTCCTGTTGTGTCAATGGATGTTATAACCATTGGTTAGAATTTCAGTATCTGGTATGTGAGGTTTTGGCCATGTTTCTCTTAGTGCTGCTAATTGGGGAGAGTATTGGGTGATATTTGCATGAAATTCATGAGTTTTATTTAGGATGATTCTGTCACAAAAGGAAATTGCCAGCCCAGCTAGCTGGAATTTTGTAAATAATTATGTCATTTGTGAATATCAACATGATTCATATGCTTTTGTTACAAATGTATTAGAATTGTATGTCATATAAGATGGTTTGTACAGACATTTGTGCTGAAGAGATATGTTGTAGAGTACTTAGCTTAGGGATGTGTCCACAGTGTATCCTACCGGAAGAGAACAGAAATGTAAATACACTATTGTAACTATATCATTATCTTAACAGTGGAAACTGGTACATAGAGGGTTAACTTGCAAAACTTTAGAAAAATAGCTGAAATTAAATTATTTTATAACTGCGCCATAAAAGATGGTTTCAATGCAGCAAGGAGACAATATGTCTAAAACTAGAGATCCTTCTGCATTGAATTGTAAGTGTTTTGATGTTTTATGTCTTCCAGCAGCTGCAAACATCTGAGGGCTATGTATTTACACAGGGAGATGCCAAATGCTGGCAGTTTCTAGCATTTGGGGTTTAGCATGGGAACTAAAGTCAGATGACAAGAAGTGATGTCCTCATGTAAGCTAACCCAGCAGTAATATTTGATATTAATTTAAGAACTGTCTGAGAGAGACAGACTGTGTTTGTCTTTGATCTGACAAGATCCATTCACCACACATCTGCCTTGCTATGAGTAAGTGTACTAGGGTACAGTATAATTATTTTAGATGTAGACAGGAATATAGCTGAGCTTATTTCAGATGTTTTTCTTTATTTATTTGAGACTGTCCTGCAATGCTGTTTTGCGTATGTCTTGTGATTTTGAACTCTGATGTAACTGTGATTATTTACTGAGTATTTTCTTGTTATTTTATTATTTATTATTAAATATATTTAAACCTTTCATTGTGGCTGATCTGTGAAGAGACATATTTATGTTCTGAGAGTACTTGTATATATTTATTTGGTGACACTGTGTGGGCCACTCTGGATAACCCTGATCTTGGTCAAACTACCATTTGGATTAAAAGTAACACTACACAGTAAGATTGGACATTCTTTGTTAAGGGCCTTAAAGTAGATGATAAAGAGTTGGCTGGTGGCAGTGATTACTACCTTGTAGTCTGGGCAAAAGGGGGCATAGCAAGTGAACCTGTGCCAGCCTTTCCCAGGCGTGTGTGTGTGTGTGTGTGTGTGTGTGTGTGTGTTTATGTATAAATCAAATCTTAAAGAGTGTGTGTGTGTCATCTACTTGGGCAGGGACATGAAGCACTGGTTAGACAGAGAGGGTGCTGGAGTTCTTGGCTTGGTCACTCAGCTGAGATCTCAACTCTATAGCTGTGCCGGTGGGGAGTCTTATTGGGGAGCTGGAGAAAGAGGGAGAAACCAGCCCCAGACTGACTGTGATCTCTGTGTGCTCTTAAGGGAAATTGCACTTTACTGTGTGTGTACATGCCATCCTTCCAGTGTGTATGTTCCCACTGTTTTCAGTGGTGAGGACTGAAGTTAATTGATTACTGGGCCAGTGGTAGGACGTCTCATATTAATATTAAGATTCAGTGGTGTGGATATTGAATTCCTGTAGCCTGTAAACAGTGGTCACTAAATAAGGTGTTTGTACTCTCAATCAGCCACACAGTGAACATTCAGAATTTCTTGTCACAATAGTTTTATTTCTTTTGTTTGCTTAGTTAGTCAGGGAGAGCAGGCAAGGATGTCAGCAGAGGAGTATGGCAAGTTGACAAGGAGCCATTTGGCTGAGATGTGCCAAGCCAAAGGACTGGGGAATGCCAGCCTGACTACAGCAGAGATGATTGTGGCCTTAGTCACAGCTGCATCACAGACCAGCAACCAGGAGGACAGTCAGACTGGCCTTGAGGTAGTACAACTCTCAGAAAATGGATAGTTCAACCTTTCCACAGAGGACTTAAAAATCCATCTGGAGTTAAAGAGAATTGAGCTGGAGGCCAAGCAGTTACAACTAGAATCAGCAGAGAGACTGTGGCATTTGGAGGTTGAAGAAAAGGAGAAACAGATGGCACTAGAATCAGCAGAGAGACTGAGATGTCTGGAAGCTGAAGAGAATGAGAGGCAGAGGCAACATGAGAAGGAGATGCTGACTCTTCGCCAGGGTTATGGAGGTAATGGGGAAGGGAGTAACCGAACCCTAGAAGCATCAAAGATCAGTAAATTTCTTCCACAATTTACAGAGGGGATAATTTTGATAGTCTCATTCATATGTATGAAAGGGTATAAAAACAGTATAACGTTGACCAAGGGCTCTGGGTACAGTTTATGACCCCCCCTTACTCCATGGTAAAGCTGTAACTGCTGTTTCTAAATTGTCTGATACTGATTGCTTAAATTATAATACTGTTAAAAATTGTCTGTTACAGTGTTTTACATTAACACCTGAAGCTTATAGGAAAAAGTTTCATGAGCATAGATGCAAGGCAGATGAAAGTGTGTGTGAATATATTGCTGAGTTAAGCACTTATTTTCATAGGTGGGTGAGTGGGTGTTAGGACACCATGTTTGAAGGGCTGGCAGACCATTTGGTGAGAGAACAAGCCCTTAGCACTTTGACTGAGTACATGAGAATCTGGTTAGCAGATAGGCAGTGCAATACTGCAGATGGGTTGGGGAAGAAGGGAGACCTATACTTAACAAGCAGGGCATCACTGCATAGGAAAGGGATACCCAATGCTGCTCATTGGTCTAAGAGAACCCATGGTGGGCAGCCTAAACCCCCCAACAGAGTCCACCAGTAGCAGGGGAAGCCACTAGTCCAAGTACACATCCAGGACCAAGGGTTAAATGTTTTAAATGCAACCAGTGGGGCCATGTAGCATATAGATGTCCATGGAGGCAAGGTGGAGAACAAAAGGTGGGAGAATGGCAGAATGACAGCAGTAAGTTGTCTGGAGACAACAAGGGTGCCAAACTACTACTGCTAAGAGAGGCACAGCCTCTGACCTAACCATTGTGAAGCCTGCAATGGTTAAAGAGGAGCACTACTTGCTTGGGCAGTCTACTCCAGGCAGATCTTTAGGAGGAAGCCCATTCCAAGCACCTTTGGCTAGGGTTCACCTTGACTGGGAGGGAGGAAAAGGAACCCAGCAAGTAGGTGTGTTTGAGGATATCCCTGCAGATGTCTTGATAGGGAATGATTTTGATAATGCAGCACCTTATGTGCATGCAGTGACATGCAGTCAGGCTTTGAGACAATCATGTGGGTCTGGTAGCCTGGAGGGTGACCCAGACAGACCTCAGTCTTGAAGCCAGGACTTCAGGGAGGGAGCTACCCTGTAGCACTGAGATTCAAGGTGAGCCACAGTTGCTTGTGGGTATGGATGTTCCCGTGGACAGAGTGACTGCAAGGGCAGAGGTGAGTAGTAGTACCCAGTCTGACAGAATTGTTGTTTTAAGCATTTCCTGTGATTCTGAACCCTGATGTAACTGTGATTATTTTCCATTTTCTTGTTCTTTTATTATTTATTATTAAATATATTTAAACTTTTGCAAACAACTCCAAACCAAATTAACAGCAGGAAATATAAATGGTTCACCAACCAACACTGTGAGACACAGCACAAATACTAAAAAATGAAGAAAAAATGGCTGAACCAAACCATGGCTGGAAAAGGCATAAAAATCAATCCATTCATGATAAACAAAGAAATGTTTATTGTTAGCGCTTTCACAGTTCGAATTGACTGCTTCATTAGACAAACATCTAAAAACACCTATTTTAGAAAACAATCTAGCAATAAAAAATCATAGAGCAATTATGCAATTAAGAACCAATCTTGGATAAAAGAAATGCTACCCTAGTTATTACTGAAAAAAGCTACTACAAATAGATACATAATAAAGGCATATTAAACAACATAACATAAATAAATATATATTTATATCTTATAGATAAAAACTTTTAACACAAAATATATAAATATACAGCAAAATGCCGTTCATTTAGGTAGTGGTCTGCTTTTGAGTATATTTTTAATACATATTTTGTCATTGAGCACTCTACCCTTATTCACTCTCATTCTAATAATCCAATTGAGTTCATTTGTCTCTGCTTTATTTCTAATGTTGCCCCCACCCCCGGACATCTTCCGAAATAATCTCTATAACCATAAACTTAAATGTATGTGTATTACCATTAATTACCACATGTTTGGCCAGGGCATTAGTACAAGTAGAATACTTAATTCAATAAAGATGCTCTCTAATGCGATCGCGTAACCTTCTATCGGTCTTCCCTATATAGAAGGAGCAACATTGTTGACAAATGGCTAAATATACTAAATGATATGTATTGCACATGGCTATTGTTTTAAACACCAACTGTTTCCCCATATCAGGGTGTAAAAAACTCCCTGTACTATCAAGAAACAGGCACCAATTACATTTTAAACACAGATAAGTGCCTTATGTTGTCCCTGCTTGTATAGGGTCACTCCTTATTTTAGGATAGCATAGCATTCCCCTGAGATTCTTTTTGTTCTTATAAACAAAATGAGGTTTAGACCCTGCTACATGGCTGACTTCAGTATCAGAAGTCAGAACTTGCCAATTCTTTTTCATGGCTTT
This sequence comes from Protopterus annectens, assembly GCF_019279795.1. Classification (NCBI taxonomy): domain Eukaryota; kingdom Metazoa; phylum Chordata; order Ceratodontiformes; family Protopteridae; genus Protopterus; species Protopterus annectens. The sequence continues at coordinate 457,244,000 of NC_056750.1, forward strand.
TTCAATAGCCCTTATATTATTAGAGTAAGTAAGTAAGGGATACACGGGACTAAGTGTCATTCCTGTTCAATGAAACTGCGCAGGGCCCATCAGAAAAATAAGTTTTACCATTGGTACCCCTCAACCCAGTAACTCCCTGTAGTGCCTTATCTCAGAGATAGTATAACCTCTCTCCTCAAACTTACTTTTCAATAATTCAGTCTCTCTTTTAAAATCTGTGTCAGCAGCATTTAATCTTGAGGCCCTTAAGCCTTCGCCTTTAATAATGCTGTCAAAAATATGGGGGGGATGCATACTTTTCTTATGTAAATAAGTATTTCTATAACACTTCTTACAGTATGTCTTTGTTTTCAAGGTACCATCATCCAATTTAATAACTGTAACACCTAAAAAGTAAATTTGCTCTCTAGAGCTATTCATAGTGAAGCTCAAAAAAGATGTAGTACCATTGATATAATGGAAAAAAATCTAACAAGGATTCTTCACCATTTCCCCAGATAAGGAAGAGGTCATCCACAAACCTCCTGTAAAACACTACACCATGTTGTCCCTGGATATGATCCTCTACCCATTTGGCTAAAACCATATTGGCATAGCTATTGGCACATGAAGTGCCCATAGCTACACCGTCTCTCTGTAAGCAAACCGAGTCACCAAACATAAAAACATTATTCTCTAACACTAATTCCATAAATAGACAAGGGAGTTCAGTGAAACTACCACTGAATTCTCTGTGTCCAACTAAATACTCTTTCAACATATAAATCCCTACAGAATTCGGTATACATGTAAAATTAGATTGAACATCAAGTGTTACAAGAATATAATCACTATTCAAACTTCTATGAGAAACTAACCCATGTAAATCATTCAAAGATTTTATGGTGTCCCTTAAGACATACACATTTTTATTTAATAAAGGTCTCAAGTGTTTCTCAAGAAATATAGAAATACTTTCAGTGCACCAATCCCTCCTTGACACAGTTGGCCTAAAGGGAGGTCTGTCAGGATATTTATGTATTTTTCGTAGGCCCTGTATAATAGGAATGACAGGATCTTCACATATCAGATATTTATTTATAAATATCTAGTGTGATATTCCATCCTAATAAACAGTCCGGAACTGTATTATTGACCCTCCTTATCATAACGTCTAGAGCATCTTTAGTTATTTTAGTATATGTTTTGGTCACATTAGGCATAGTACACATAGAATTATTGTAAAAATCAGAATCCATTATAACCACAGGGCCTCCATTGTCCGCTGGTCTAATACAAATAGTATTATCACACATTAAATTCCTCAAAGCAATATGCTCTTCTCTGGTTAAACTCTCATGTTTCCTACCTAACTTCTTATGACTAAATAATTCAAAAATTTCTTCTTCACATAGCTTCTCAAAAACCTCTAGGGTAGCATTTTTACTAGGAGTATACCAACTGGGTTTACGAAATTTAAATCCAGCATTAGAAACAGCATCACCAAGATCTTTAAATTGCACTTTCAACATAACATTTCTTACAAAAATATTTAAGCCTATCAAACAGTCTGTTAACAAAGTTCTCTGAGTTGGAATGAAGTTCATACCTTCATTCAGTAATGATATTTCACTTTCAGTCAGTATTCTATGAGAAATATTCCAAATTAAGGAGTCTTCGTTTTTTGCCGCATCCTTTTCAATGAGTGATATTGAGAATCGTCCAGAGTTAGTTTCCTTTTGGTTCTCCCCCTGCTCTGGGACCTCTGCCATGCCACCATGTTGATAGGTAGAGGAAAAGGGAGAACATCATCACTAGATGAATATTGGAAATTACTATTTGTATTAGAAACAGTGGAAGTATGTGTAACATCTTTTGTTTTCTTTCTGGCTCCCAAAACAACATTTATTCTCTCAGAACACTTCCCAGAGGCATCAAAACCATTTGCCTGTGCGTTAAAAGTGCTGCCGACATTGGTCCTTCCTATTCGAGACACTGCGTCATCTGAAGCCGAAGAGGCTTCCTTAGGCTCATCATTATTGGCAATTTGTTCAAGTGGGTGTTGCCGTTCAACTTCACTCACTGTGGATTTTTCAGGTGGTTGTTGCCATTCAGCTTCACTCATCACAGGTTGTTGAAAGGGGCATGAAGCCTCTCTCTCTCTCTCTCTCTCTCTCTCTCTCTCTCTGTCCAGGTTGGTTGTTTCTCTTCTCTATAGGCTGCTCTCGGCCAAGTGAATAGATGATTGATTGCAAAGTCAGCTAGATCCCTATCCAGCTTTTTCTGTTTTTGAAAGATACGTTTTCGTTCAAAAACTAGGGCAGAGTCCAGAACATGCCCCAACTTACTGTCTATTACATCAGTTGGAAAACTAGAATAAAGTTCATCCTGTAAGGCTAACACGGAAGCCATAAGTCGATCTTCTTCTTCCAGCTTAAAAAAGTCAATTAACAAAGAGATGCAAGTAAAATAGGTTTACTGTAATTTCCTGAGACTAAATACCTGGCATATGCAGTATGGTCTACTGGTCAAGCAAAAGGAAACAGTGCCCAACTTAGTAAGGGGTCATACTATTTCAGAGAGCAGGCATGTATTTAACTGATTAAAGTTAATACGCTGCAAGGTTCTTCATTATAACTGTGCTTACAAGAAACAATAACAAAGTCTCATTAAACTTGTATATAAATGTAGGTGTAATGACTGCAGGTTATGAAACAATGACAAAGTCTCAGTAAACTTGTATGTAGATGCAGTGACCACAGGCTCTGAAATGAGAGGAAGAAAAACTTTACTAAGCTGTAAAATTATACTGAGGCAATAGAGTTAGTACTTATACAAAAAAGAGATGGTGGAAGGACTACATTAAGTCATAGCAAGAGAATATAGGGGAAATATGATAGCAGAGTGATGGTAAAAAAGTATATGCATGTAAGCTCAAAGTACTTGTAGCAGAAAATATACTGATAGAGAACCACAGTAATGCCGTGTGAATATACAGCTGTATTGAACAAATTATCAGAACATGGCACTACACTGATAGGCACAATATAACACCATCACTTAGAATAATTCATGTGATTAACCAGTACCTCAAAACAGTATTACATTTATCTATAAATATAAATAAAATTTATATGGTTCTATTTCAAAACATCGAAAACTCATAACATCTAATTTCAAAACAGCGAGACCATAACATCGAAAATTCAAAACATCTAAAACTCATAACATCGAATTTCATAAGATTGAAAATGTATAACATTGAGTAGTGTTATCATCGAACATGTAAATGTTATAGATTATTCTTTTAATCTTGTGGTATCACTTTAAGATGTTGCAGTTTTTATTTATATAGTGTAGAAATTTATAGTATTTATATAGTGTTTATTTTGCACTCTGTACATGGTTTAGGCCATACAGGTAAGTGATTTAGACATTATGTGTACATTCTTTATGGTGATCGTGATACAGTGGGGTTAGGAAATTAACTTTTTGCCACTATAGTGCAATCTTGGAGTTGATATATTTAATTTACTGGGGGTGTGGGGGGTGCAGGGGGGGGGCATACCTCTCAACCTCTTTGAAGCAAGAAATCTGGACAAAGCCATAAATAAAAGTGGTACAAAGGCCCAAAAATAGGGACAATTTTTATACATTGCTCTTACAAACTTAGAAAGTTGATAGAATAACATGCTTTGCATTAACATGACATTTCTAAATGGTATGAAGTCTGAAACTCAAATGTCTGTCATTATTTTCTAACTTCAATCTTTAATGATTTGCCACTTTTGCAGAAAAACATAATTTTATGAAAAATAGACCAAAAATATGAGGCAAAAATCTATACAGTTGATAGGTATGAGTGCTTTGTAATTTTTGATGTTGTGATGCAAAGTTTCAGTGTTATGAATTTTAGATGTTTTGAATTTTCGATGTTATAGTCTCGCTGTTTTGAAATTAGATGTTATGAATTTTCGATGTTTTGAAGTAGAACTATATATATATATATATATATATATATATATATATATATATATATATATAGGTCCATATCAAATGATAGAAAGCTCATTTGATAGAAACTCATTTTACTGACACCATAAGATTAAAAGCTGAAAACACTAAAAACTCATTTGACTGAAACTCAAAACACTGAAAATGCTATATGCCCTTTTCCCCACGGTAGTGCGATCCTGGAGTTAGTATATATAGTTAGGGGGGTAGGGGGCACAGCCCCCCCAAATAGTTTATGTAAATATTGTTTTCTAAATATTGCTTTCTCCAAACAGTTATTCATTGTAGTTATAAGTATCCATGTGTAGGGTTTAAAATGTATGAAGTATAGCCCCCCACACCCCCCCAACTATATATACTAACTCCAGGATCGCACTACCGTGGGGAAACAGTCATATAGCATTTTCAGAGTTTTGAGTTTCAGTCAAATGAGTTTTCAGTGTTTTGAGCTTTCTATGTTTTGGTTTCAGCCAAATGATTTTCCATCAAATGAGTTTTCTGTCATTTGATAGGGACCCATATATATATATATATATATATATATATATATATAACAGCAAAAACCACTTCCAGAAGCTCACAGCAGAGTCTCCAAATGTACAAAATCCAGTCTTTTTTAAAAACGTTTATTAGGCAAGTGCTTTTACAAACAGTGTTTGCTTCCTCAGACCTTAATAAAAACAGCCATAAAACTCCTGCTTTTTGCCCCCCCCCCCCATACATTTTAAACCAGCCTATCACTAATCATTTCTAATTGACAGTAACTAACCCATGCATTGCCAAGTTACACAGAGAAAATACAGGCATTAAAAATCCAGGCAATAAGAAATGCAGGCAATAAAAGTGTATTAATAACAAACATACTAAAAACTAGAATTATACACTACTTCACTTTATTTCATTAATCTTCTATTTTTCAGCTTTGATGTAATGGTTATGTGGTAATTAAGTCCCTTCCCCGGGTGTGCACTAAATTTTATTATCCATTTTAATTCTTGTTCTTCAGTGATGTTATTAATGTTCCCTAACCTGATATCAGATCAAATCAGTTAAAGAAGTTCTTGCTTCATAAGTCGTCTAGTGGTTACCTCCATTGCTCAATCTTACCTGTTCCCCTGCCATGCTACAGGTGGAAACAGCAAAAATCACAAAATAGAATATAAAATCCACACAGCAGAACGCTGCTGTATAGTAACAAACCAAGTAAATAACAGCAAAAACCACTTCCAGCAGCTCACAGCAGAGTCTCCAAATGTACAAAATCCACAAACCAGAAACAGATAGAGCTTATGTGTTAGAGATAGATGTTAACTGTAACTCCAGGAACTTGATCTATCTTGCTTGCTGCTGCACTTGTGAATCATTTTACATCAGGAAAACAAACAGAAGGTTAAGAGGGAGGATCAGGGACCACGTGTATTGTTTGAGGAGGGGGCATGTATATAGTGCTGTAGCCAAACACATTCTGGAGTTAGGCAGTCAGCACCATTTTAAGTTCAGTGTCTTGGAGATTTTACATGAAAATATCAGGTTAGGGAACATTAATAACATCACTGAAGAATGAGAATTAAAATGGATAATAAAATTTAGTGCACACCTGGGGAAGGGACTTAATGACCACATAACCATTACATCAACGCTGAAAAATAGAAGATTAATGAAATAAAGTGAAGCAGTGTATAATTCTATTTTTTAGTATGTTTGTCATTGATATACTTTTATTGCCTGCATTTTTTATTGTCTGTATTTTTAATGCCTGTATTTTCTCTGTGTAACTTGGCAATGAATGGGTTACTTGTTTTTAATTAGAAATGATTAGTGATAGGCTGGTTTAAAATGTATTGGGGGTTGAAAGCATGAGTTTTATGGCTGTTTTCATTAAGGTCTGAGGAAGCTAACTTACTGTTTGTGAAAGCGCTTACCTAATAAACATTTTTTTAGAAAGACTGTGGATTTTGTACATTTGGAGACTCTGCTGTGAGCTGCTGGAAGTGGTTTTTGCTGTTATTTACTTGGTTTGTTACAATACAGCAGCGTTCTTCTGTGTGGCTTTTTGGTTTTATATATGTTGTTGTTGTTGTTTGTCTTTCGGCTTTTCCCGGTTAGGGGTCGCCACAGCGGAACTCCGGTCCGCTAATGATTGGCAGTTGGTTTTTATGGTGTCGAGTTGCCAGCCCGACACCCAACCTTCAACGAAGACATGCCCATTCAACGCATGTCTTTCGAACGCCCACTTGACTGCGAGGAGGACATGCAGACTCCACACAGAAGGCACTCCCAACCCAAGCCGAGAATCGAACAGGAGAACCTCTTGCTGTAAGGCTATGTGGATCCCATTTGATCCAGCAAATTTACGTTTCATTGAAAACATAAATTTGCGGCTTCACGTTCGAGAAAGTGCATTTTTTTTGAAAATGCACTTGCGTGTAAAAAGAAAAAGAAAAAAAAACAAAAAAGAAATAAAAACATGCAGTTTGCATGTAACGTTAGTTGTACAGCAATGTTTAATGTTGATGTACAACTATGCAAACTATTGCTGAGATTGTGGTACAGTGGGGATAAGGGAATATTCCCTTCCCCCACTGTAGTGCGATCTCAGGATGAGAATATTAAAGTGGGGGGGTGCAGGGGGGGCTTGCCCCCCTGCATAATAGTGTTAAGTGTGTTTTTTTTTTGTTTAGGTTTTATTTTTCTTTTTACACGAAAGTGCATTTTCGAAAACATGTACTTTCATGAAAGTGAGGTCGCGAATTTACGTTTTGATGAAACGTAAATTCGCTGGATCAAAGTAGATCCATATACATATATATATATATATATATATATATATATGCCCCAGATAACCAGGGTGCTAGTTTAACCCTTGCTGTTGGAGAAGGGAGAAGGGAGATGTTTTGAGGAGGGAACTTCATAACTTTCAAAACTTCAAAGAGAAAAGACCAAGTGACCTTGTTGAAAGCCTTTTTGGCATCAAAGCTTTGTAACAATAGTGAGAATTTAGTAACATTTGCACTCGGAAATGTGACCTTAATTAAGTTGTCTGTAAAGTTTGCTGGACCAAAATCCGTCTAGTCTTTATTAAATTACAGAGGATAGAAGAAGGGCCAGATGGTGCACTAGACTAACCATAAATAATATATAGTCATGGTTCAGAATAGATACTGGTTTATACGAAGAAACTGCCTTTGGATCTTTATCAAGTTTCAGAATTAGAGAACTCACTGCCAGGAGCCATGTCTGAGGAATCAGAGAAGTCAGCAGAACCTTCTTGGCAACCCGAGTAAAGGCTTCATTGAAATCCAACTTGCCTAATTTGTATATTTCTGAGGATATCATGTCAAAGTCGGGGCCTCACCTCCTTTAATACTGTCTTAACACCTGCACTTCATCTTTTGAAATTGACCTGATCAACCCTTGAGCTTGTTCTTGAATTTAACACTGGCAGCTCCAGGTCAGACAGAAAGTCTATAGTCTTGTCACAGTAATCCAGAGAGTGCACAGGCTCCTCATGTAAATTCTCATAGCAAGTGGCAAATATATTTAAAATCTTGTATGGGGTGATAACCTGAGCAGTGTGTGGATCCCAAATTTTAGATATAGATCTATCAGCTTTATGCTGATGCAACATAAAAGCTAAATACTTTTGAGATTTGGGTGTCACTTCAAAATTACTTAGTTTTAGATATCTAGCTGCCAGGTTAACCCTATACATAAGAATAGATTGGTCCTCCAATAAGAAGATATCCCAGATTCATGTCACTATCTCATTAGAGTAGGGCAACGGTCAGATAAGGCAATAAGATGAATCTCTGGAGATTCAACAAGATAATTTTATTCCCTCATGATCATTACCTTTTCAATTCAGAAGAGAGAAGCATGCCACGGAGGGTAGCAAGTAAAAGCTGGGGGAGGGGCGGCTGTTATTCAACCCTTTTGATGTAAAACAGTAAAGATACGCTGTATAGTCCTAATGGCATTTAGCTGTTAGCCCCATGGGAGAAAGGGACATTGATTGGGGTCCAGACTGAATCTCTGTTCTGAAGAAAACTATATTCTGATTTCTCCCCCTGATTATCACCCTCTCCCCAAAACTAACAGTTTCTCTTAACAGATATAACAGCTCCCCTAGTGATGTACCAGGCAGGAAAGAGTGATTAGCCAATGTGTATATCCTGGCTCCCTATTAAAATGTTGAAACTCGGAGTGCAGAGTTTTGAAATGCCTTTAAACTTCTTTTTGAGATGGGGGTAGCACCCCACACCCCCTATATACCACATCCAAGGTCACCGTACCTCGGAAAAAAGGGAATATTGTTAGAAATGGCATCTTGGAATTAGTATATGTAAGTCCGATCTTTTGGCCATCATTTTGGGACTTGCTCTAGCAGGTCCCAACATTTCAAACAGTTACTAAATAAACTGTATAAAACTGTGTATTCCTTTCATCCAGAAAATGTTTAATGAAAAGTAAGTGACACTATCTATCTGATTTAATATCTAGTATTTGAAAGAAATTTCCCCTCTGGAACATAATGAGTACACCTGTATACTAACTGTTAGGGTATGCCACCTACTAAATATGCTCTAAATCGAAAGGCCAGTGATTTCCTTTCATTCAAATGTGTCTTTTATAAAAAAAATTATACTCAGGGCAACCCTCTTTAAAAATACTTTGACTTTAGCTGTTTTAACAGGGTTAAGCAATCCATTTACATTGCAGGAAATTAGTGAGAGAGTGTGCGTGTGTTTGTGTGTGTGTGTGTGTGTGTGTGTGTGTGTGATACCTACGTTTTAATAAAAAAATTCATGTAAATGACCTCTTAGTGACCTCACCTTGATTATGCTATGATGTATGACTTTCCGTATTTTAAGATAGTCTCTTAAACTGACTGTATATATACACCGTTTACTTGTGTTATGCATATCAACAAACTCCTTCTTGTTAACATGCAAAGAAAAATTCAGAACAAACTGAACTACAACAAAAAAAATGGCTATAACTTTTATCAGTCCAATCTAATTAAAACCTGCATTAATTAACTTCCGCTAATGAGGAAGTAACCTCTGTTTCAGGATGTAGAGAATCCAAAACCTAGTTGCCCAATCAAACAAGATGCACACTGAAGAGTGCAATCCACTGAATAATCTTACACCAGTGCAGCAACCACTCTCAATGACACATTTACATTCAAAACCTCCCTAAAAATCCCATCTACATAGAAGGCTAAGGCTGTCTTCAGTAATATAGCATCATGTTCATTGTGTGCCTATCCCTGTGATAGACAAGGTTAATAACACACTACAACATGCTTAACAAATTTAACATGTTGTGTGGCTCACTGAGACGAAGCCTTCACAGTTCATTCTCACTTTGCCTGCTTGAGCCATTATGTAAGCTTTGCAATGCAGCCCTCATTGCTCTGGCAGCAGCTCTCCTATGATCCTGCACTCTCTGCTTAAATAAAGGAAATGGCTCAGCTGTAGGTTTAAAAATTTCCTTGGAAAGAGCCGGCTGCTCAATACTCTCTCCATGCAAACTGACCTCTACCCCCCTTTGAATTTTGTCCATAGCCACTGCAGGGGAGGAATTTTGTCCAGACCCTCTGCAGGGGAAGAAAAAGAGAGCCAGTGACCTTTAAAATGAACTTTTAAAACTGCTGGACATATCAGTCAAGACCTAAGATGGTTAACTTGGCATAGTCTAAGTGCTGTAAAAATGCATTCTTCTTGCATCATTTTTCTACTAAATAATCATTGTCAAATACCACTTATGAATTTTGATATGTAATTAGCTTAATGAGGGTTTAAAAAGTCTCTCTATAAAGTTGTAAAAATAGAAAGAGAACTACTGTTGGCCAGGACGCCTTTCCACAAGTCATCACCAGGAGGAATTCCCTATGGGTCTGGTCCATATCTACCAATTCCAGTTTTATTCCTGACTACTCTGATAGCTTATCTTTAATAAATTCCACACAGTTGGCTCATTTGTCTTTCTCTGGTATTCTGGTAATCCAAAATGTTTATGTCTGGATCCATCTTCCAACCCAATTATTTTGCTCTCCAACCATACCTCTCAACCTGGAAACATCAAAAATCTAGACAAGGCCGATGAAAAATAGGTACAAATCTGTATGCTGATTAACATAAAATTTGCATACAATGGGATTGTGGGATACCAACTTTCAAATGCAAACTGAAGAACAGACAACCAAAATATGGCACCAGAGTCCCCCTGTAGCCATTCCAATGTCCCGTTATCTGGCTGTTTCACCCCTTTTACCATAAATACTGTATGCATGCTGCTTTACTTCTACAATGATTATTTGGATTTTAATTTTACATTTTATAGCACAATACACAAACACTAATAGACATCTGCTAAACAAAGCAGTACTGACTCACAATGAAAATAGACTTGGCATTAAAACTTCTCTGCCCTTGAAACTCACATTAATTGAAACAGTATTGAAACCTGCACTACATGCAAAGAAAATACATCTGGCCAGTGGTGGGTAAAGATTACCTTTGGGCTGCTTTCAAATCATTGGCCCCTTGCACACAAAACAAGAAACATGCAAGTGTTCTTTGATACCCTTTCCTGACTTTATTAAATTATATTCCTTGTATATGACAGCACACTTGTTAGATGGTGCACATTTTAAATTTATTGTTTGGACATTTTTCCAGTAGGCAATGAAACAAAATGCATGAACCAATAATGATAAAACTACCCAATTCAGAACATTTACATCATAAAAGTCTACATCCACACCCACACAATATATATATATATATATATATATATATATATATATATATATATATATATATATATATATATATATATATATATATATGTGTGTATATAAATAGATTGACAGTAGTGTAAGCCACATGCATCTTGCACAGCTTCTCGCACTTATTTTCAATTCCAGTTTTTTTTGGGGGGGGGGGCAAAATGCCAAAAAAAAACAGGGACACATTTTAAATATTGCTTGTAAAATTTTGGAAAGTTACTAGAATAAAATGTTGTTACCACCATGCATTTCACTGGCAAGACTTGAACCCAGGACCCTGTGCACTACAGTCAGAGCAACATAAGACTATGGCAAATCAGCAGTTTCCTGAAAGATAGGAATACTGAAACTTAAATGGCTATCATTTAGTGAATTCAGTTCTCACTTCTCACCATAGCTGTCAACCTCTTAACACAAAAAACCTGGACAAAGCCAATAATGGTGGAATACAGCCCCAAAATAGGGACAAATTTCAAATACTGATCTTATAAACTTAGAAAATTGCTAGAATAAAAGGTTTTGTGTTACCATTTATTTTCTGAAGAATATGAAGTCTGAAATTCAAATGCCTGTCATTATTTAGTGAATTCAATCCTTCAGTGAACCACAGGTTTTATGAGGAACAGATCAAAAATATGCGTTAGAAATTCACTAGTGGTGGTGGCTAGGGACTTTAGGCTCTTTTTACCTTGTATCCAAGGTACAAGGTTTGAGTGTGAATACCTCTAGCCACCAGGTGTATATAATTCAAAACAAATAGTGAGTGAGCCAGCTGGCCCTTGAGCTCAGTTCTGACAGCCTGGTAGCCCCAATGGAGCTGACATCATCGCACACGTGATGACATCAACTCAGAAAGTGTGAAAAAAAAAAGCTGGGAAAAATTCGGAAATGCATGGGTGCCACTCAGGAATCATGGAACCCCATTATTTGTACCCTAAAACTCGGTAAAACCTGAGTAATTCAGTAAGGTTGGGAGGTATTTCTCCAACTAATCTGTCCTATTCTTAGTACTAGGGATCCTACATTCAGTTTGTTGGCATGTCAGCTCCAGACCCTCCAGTTTATCAAAGTGCAGTGAAAGGGCATCCAGCACTTCTGTTCGCCTGCTTTTGGCATGTAGGATTCAAAAGAAGAATATGTTTTCTGCAATTCTTGCATGATCCTGTTAAGGGAAACCTCAGAAGTGTCCATAGAGGTTTCTGCTTCACCTGTCCTTTGCATTTCCTGAAACTGGTTTCTAATCTGCACTGTTGAAGCAGTGAAGCCAGTTGGTGGGCTGTGACTCTTGTAGAATGCAATCTACAACTTTTTGTGGTTGTTTTTACCTCTCGTCATCTACCAGTATCAACTTCAAACCATCCAAGAACAGGCTGTTTGTCTACCTTCTTCACCTTAACATTAAGCCAGAGCTCTTTACTGCAATAACATTTAAAATTATTTTGATTTCCAAAGAGCTTCACTGAAACATGTGCAATGACATCTCCATCCACACTTGCATCCGTTTAGTAAGGTATCTTTGTGAGTGTTCCAGTTGTTGCATGTGTCTGGACAGATATATACCAAAGGGGACATAATACTCCATGACTGGCATAATGAGAGCTGAATAAAGGGGGACAATGACATTTCTAGATTAGTTGAAATATTTTTGCTTATAAACTGCACAATATAAAAGGACTTTTTTACTACAGTGAACACATATTGGTCGAAAGTTAGGTCACTGTTTACATAAGTTCCCAAATCCCAAACAACTGGGTCAACTCTCAGGGTTGTATTATCAATATGTAGTTCCCCAGGTTAGATGACTACCAAAAGATATGATAATGCATTGTTTAGTATTTAGTTTCAGTCCATGATTCTGGCATAAGTTATTTGTTTGTGACAAACTTTCCTACAGGATGGCCAAGTCATTTGGAGTTTCAATAACTGCTCCTAGATTGCAGTCATCTGCAAACTTAGTCAGCTGGAGACCTCTGTTATTAGCTTTTACTTCAGAGAAGTAAATGTCAAATAGGAGAGGTCCCAGCACTGAACCCTGGGGAACAACACTGGTAACTGGTGTCTTTGTGGAGGTAGAGTCCTCTATTTTGATCACCTGCATCCTATCAAGATGGCAATCCAGCAAGTGACATTGGGGTTTATTCCCCATTTATTTAACTTTTTTACTATGTCTGAGTCGAGGATCATGTCAGAAGCCTTGATCATGTTGAGGTATTTGGGTGCATTGTTTTGCTTTCAAGAAATTGCTTTGGTGACCTTTTCAAAGAATTCCACCACGTTGAGTAAGTATGATCTATCCTTGACAAATCCAAACTGAGACGGATCCAGTGTTTGGAGGTTCCCTATGTCCTTATTGATCTTTTCCATTATAAGTCATTCCATGACTTTGCAGATGAGGCTGATCAAACTTATGAGTCTGTGTAAGGTCCTCCCTTATACAAGGGGAATGACTGTAGCTGTTCTCCATTTGCTTCCTACAGAACCTGTATTGGGGCTGAGGTTGAACAGTGTTGCTGGGTAGCATGGCTAAATTATGCTTATACTGTTTAAGATGCATCCAGGAATATTGTCAGAACCCATCAATACAGTGTTTTTAGCTTTGGTAGCACTTTCAGGACTTGTGAGATAGCTAGAGGCAAGTCATTTTCAGATATATCTTGTGGGACAGACTGAGAGGGGGGAGAGGAGTAAAGTTCAAGTTGAATTTCTTGGCCAGAAGGTTAGCTATATCTTCAACCTCAGTGTGGGTAACATTTTTCGCAATCAGTTCAATGCATTGCTGCTTTGTGATCCTGTGATTATAAACATACTAAAAAGGCCTTGTGATTGTTTTTGGATGGGGTGACTGTTTTAGCCTCAAACTTGGCTTTGATAGATTTTATTAAGTTCCTGAGTTGTTTGTTTGTTTGTTTGTTTGTTTGTTTCAATGACTAGGGTTATGTCTTTCTGGGAAATAGTCTTCTCACTTTTGGTCAAAATTTTCTTCCTTTTATTGTAAATCTTGTTGATATTATGGTTCCACTAAGGGGAGTTGTTTCTGAGATTTGTCTTGTACTTGCTCCTACAGGGTACAACTACATCTGTGCAGCTGTTTGCATGCTGGTATGGTGTGGTGGCATGCATTTCCAAATATTCAGCAGGGTTAACTGGGTTTGCTGGAAATAAGAAGCTTGCCAATGTATCATTTAGGAATAGGTAGTTTGTCTTAACCAAATTTCTAAAGGTAACTTGGGGGTGGAAGGGGTCTGTAGTTTCAGTTTTATTTAGAAAGAGATGGCTTTATGGTCAGACCTAACAACTGATGATGATATGCAAGGGATGGTGCAAGATGCTCTGATATTAGTAAGGTTGAGATCCAAGATGTTGATGCTCATCATATTGATCAGTGCTGCAGCAGCCTAAGGTTATGTGGGTTATATCTTGCATAGGATATAACAGCTGTCTAGCTTCCAGAGCTTCAGAGCACCTTGCATGCCCCCAAACCGTTATTTAGCTTGAGCTGAGCTGACTAAAAGACAGGTTTGGGTGCATAGCCCTTCAGAGCTTTCCCTGCCACCAAAGAAAGCACTCCATTGCCGGCTTTTGAGAATCAGTGGTTGGCTTGTGGTGTTCCCTTGCTGGGCAGATAAATTCCCTTTGGTGAAAAACCTTCCACATATTATTTCTGTTGTTTAAACTTGTTTAGGAAAGTATATTTTAAGCAAGGAATGTATGTTTTTATTGATTGTTCCACAGTTTTACTATACTTTTGAAAGGGAGTGCACTTTTGTTTCTTGCAGTTTAAAAGGTAGTTTAAAAATTCTAAAACTACATTTCTGTGGATCATAGGATCATAGGTGCTTACTAGGCTATCGGCTCAGAAGTCATTTCAAGCCTAGCCATTTCACTCCAGTGTAATCTGTAGATACTCTAGTCAGTACTCAGGATTGTATGTAGTGATGACTGCCCATGTCCAGGAGGGTTGTGGGCACTATCCCCGTTAAGAATTTACGGTGCTTCAGCCACTCATCCAAGTTCCTTTTAAACAGTATCATAGAGATGCTCTGCTTCATATGAATTGGTAGCCTATTCCAAAGACAAGGCAGTCACTGGGAGATAAATCTGTCCCTCAAGCACATCCTGTTCAAGTATCAGGCCATAGTTATGTCCCTGGAATTGGTAGCTCTATTCCCGTTTGATTTATGAATGTGTAACAAATTCATTAGGTTTGGATCAGAGATTGCTCTGTAAGCCAGGCATAAGTGTCCCCTAAGAAGTTTATATGATACAGAGTATAGTGACAGGGACTGTAGTCAATCTCTGTAAGGCACATGCTGCAGTCCCTTAATCTTATTTGTTAGAAACCTCTGACATCTCTCTAATTGCTGTAGGTGCTTTATACAGTACATACCAAAAGGGGCGTTCTACTCAATTATGGGCCTGATTAGTGATGACTACAGAGGGGTTAAAACCTCCTTTGCTGTAGAGACGATGCCTTTGCTAATCAAGTGTGCTACATAAGAGACCTTCCTTACTAGAGTAGACATGGTGGTCAAAGTTAAGGTTGTAGTCTACTTGTGATCCCAGATCTCTTAGCACTTTGTTGGTGCATAGGGTATTGTTGTTTATTTGATAGTGTGAAGGGACATTGTTTTTACCAAAGGGAATGATGATGTATTTCTTTGCATTCAGTTTGAGACCGTGACTAAGATACCAGTCATTGGTCTGCGTAACACCGTCCTGAAGTATACTGACATAATTTGGGAATTCAATAATTGTACCCAATTTGTAGTTGTCCGCAAACTTGGTCATCCACAGACCCTTAGTTTTGGCTGGAACTTCTGAGAAGTATATACCAAACAGTAGGGGACCCAGCACTAACCCTTGTGGCACCTTGCTGGTGACAGATCTGCTAACTGATGTGGAGACATCCACTTTAATAGTGTATGACCAGTTTGTGAGCCATTAAGCAACCCATCTTACAACAAAGGGGTCTACATTCAGTTTGTTAAGTTTATCAGTAATGCCTGAGTGTGGGATTGTGTCAAAGGCCTTTGCCAAGCTGAGGTATGCTTTCTGTGCAGATTTGCCCTTGTCAATGGCCCTGGTCACATTTTCAAAGAAATCCACCAGATTTCACAGTTAGGATCTGCCCTTGACGAAGCCAAATTGGGTTGTATCCAGGGTTTGGAAGTTGCCTTTGTCTTTATTTATGAAGTCCACAATGATATGTTCCATGGCCTTACAAATGAGACTGGTCAGACTTGTGGATCTATAATCTCCCAGGTCTGTTGCTAAGCCAGCTTTGTGGAAGGAAATAACTGTTGCCATTCTCCATTCCACAAGAACAAAGACTGTGGCTAGACTATGATTGAATAAGGTACTTAATGGTCATGCTAGTTCATATTTTAGTTTGTTTAAAAGGCTTCCTGGAATGCCATCTGGTCCCATAGAGGCTGCATTTTTTTGCCTTAGGCAAGGCTTTAATTACCTGCTCTTCCGATATGTATGGTGGGGGTAAAGATGAGGGCAAGGTTTGTGATGTTTGGTGGGGATAGGAGAGCGAAATTTTCACCAAATCTGTCTGCTAGCAGGTTTGCTATCTCTGCTGGATCTGTGTGTGTGCGATACCATTAGTCACTAGTTTGGCAAATGCTTGTGTCCTACCTTTTAAGCTATGTACATAGCTGTAAAAGGCCTTATGGTTGGCCTTGGATGTGATTGCTAGGTTTATCAAAAAGTTACCCTTAGAGGATTTGATGTGTTGTCTTTTTTGCCTGTTGAGGCTGAGGAGGCTGCTTTTCCATTGCTGGGACCAAGCCTTAGTTTTCTTAGACAGCAACTTTTTGCATTTGTTGTAAAGTTTGCCGATGCTGGATGTCTAGCAGGGTGGCTTGTTTTTACTTGGAGCTCTGGCTTTGATTCCCACTGGAACAGCTGAGTCTATACATTTATGCAAGTGATTGTACAGGGCTTCATTGTAAGCTTTGTTGTAGTTAGCACTTCCAGCTGGGGTTGCAGCTTGGAATGCATTTATACCTTCCCCTAGGAGGGTATAGTTTACCTTGGTGAAGTTTTTTAGTCTGACGTCACCCTTTGTGACTTC
This sequence comes from Protopterus annectens, assembly GCF_019279795.1. Lineage (NCBI taxonomy): Eukaryota > Metazoa > Chordata > Ceratodontiformes > Protopteridae > Protopterus > Protopterus annectens. The sequence goes on from NC_056750.1 coordinate 457,260,871, forward strand.
TGCTGTTAGTACCAGTTTGATCCCTGCAACACCGTTTGATCCCAATAACGAGGAGGATAAAAAATTCCAGAGAAGGTGGGTGACTGCAGCTCATAGATGTTCCATATATACGATTAATATCCTAGTGGAACAGGACTTGCTAAAACATTGCATATTGAAGGATGAAATATCATCAATATGTGATATTTTGGCAACGGATGTGACTGTTGGGAAGTTGGAGCAGTACTTGAGTGACATTAATAATAAATTGGGAGAGGCAGAAGAACAGCTCTTAGCTATGAAAAAGAAAAAGTTGCTAAGAGATCTAAGGGACTACAAATATGGCTCTGCCTTTCTCTGGAGATCCAATAGAAATACATGATGTAAGGAAATCCGCTTCTGGGTTCCGGAAGAGGATGTAGAACAGCATGAAGGCACGATGGCATCTTCTGAATTCACCAAGGAATCCACGGATTGGGATAGTGATTATGTGGACTATCCTGAATTACCATCAGCCAGGGAATCTAATTACATGCAACAAATGTTTTGGAAGGACAGAATGGATGGACATACCAAGAAACAGGGGAGGAATGTTTATGAGTATCAGAAGGATGAACAACAACAGTGACAACCTTTGTATCAACAGCAATACCAAAGGTACAAAAGATTTAAAAGGAACTGATGCATTGACTGATTTTTTTGTGAAGCAAACTAATGCTGATTATATTATAAATTTATCAGGTTATGCATTAAGTGACTGTGAGGCAGCTGTATTAAATTTGGGTCTTAAATTTGTTCCTACAGTTATGCCTAGGCTTCATATGATTAAAAAAATATATTTTCTGTTTGGTGAGGAAGTTACATTTATAGAATTTTTTTCATAATAATAAGAATGGTAATGTTGTTGAACAATATTCAAATGAATCATATGAATCTGATGTAAGTTTTTATTCATGTGTTTCAGATGTTGATGAATATGGTGAATGCAATGCATATTGTAAACTTGATACTGATATGGTGCTTTTTAAAACATGGTTTATTCCACCTGTTGTACATGATGGAGTACAACACTTCTCCATCATGGTAAATTTTGCAGTAGAACTAATTTGTAATGAGTTTAGGAGACATAAAGATCAGGTCAAATATAATCTTACTAGACAGGAATGGCAGGCCTTACAGAAATTAAGTAGTAAGGGGGAAATAATTTTCAAGCCAGCAGACAAAGGAAATAAAGTGGTTATGCTACACTATGAGCAGTATCTTAAAATGTGTTATGAGCATTTAGACAACACTGAAACATATAGTAAAGCTCATATGGAGCAGTATAAGGAAGCGATTAAGAAATATCGAGAATTGTTAATGAAGGGACAAAGGTTGTTTTTTTTTTCGGAAGAAGATGTGAGTAAAAAATTTAGTATAGAAGAATGTGACATGGCTACTTTTCATTGTCTTCCCAAAGTACATAAACATATTAATAATCCCCACGCAGACCAATAGTATCAACATGTATCTATCTTTTTAATAAAAATCAGTATTTGTTTTTGCATAGTTACTTATTAGATGTGGTTAAAAAACAGTCTTCATATATTAAAGATACGTTTGATTTTTTTTAACAAAATAGCTAGGATACAATGGCAGAAAGACATGTTTTGGTTAGTAATTGATATAAAGAGTTTGTATACTAGCATAAAACATATCAGTGGGATAGAAGCCCTAGTATTTGCATTGAGTGATAGCTCTATGGCTATGTATATAAAAGAATTGGTTGATTTTAGTTTGAGGAATAATTTGTTTGAGTTTAACAGTACTTTGTATAATCAAAAACAAGGGATGGCCATGGGAGCATCTTTTGCCCTCATGTATGCTAATATAATGATGAGTTTGTTTGAATATGAATGTATATATACAAGTGAGTTTTTCAAAAAATATGTTAACCAGTATTATAGATACATAGATGATCTTATATTTGTCTGCAAGGGGGATATGAGGAGATTATGCTATTTATTGCGAAACTACAAACCAATAGATTCGGTTTGCAGTTTGATGAACCAATATTTGGATAACAAGTGACATTTTTAGATGTACATTTAGAGGGGAGATTAAATGAGTGTATAAAAAAACAGAGTACATAGAAAATTTCAGGATAGTAATAATTTCCTGCATGGAACTAGCTTCCATCCCACACATCTTATGAAGTCACTTCCGTATGGTGAATTGATGAGGGTATACTGGAAGAAGAACTTAAAAAACAGTGGAAATGTTTATTGAAAGGGGGTATGATGAAGGAATAGTAAGAAATTCTTTACATAGGATGAGGAAGGAAAATGTTAAACAAACTAGGTATAAACATGGTAGGAATATAATAGAGAATGAACACGAAAAGCATAAAATATATGTGGCCACTACTTATGACCTATTGAGTGAGCAAGTAGTTGCAGTTATAAAACAATATTGGGACTATCTTTTTAAATTTAAGGAATTTGTGGATTTATGTACGTCTCCAATGTTTTCATTTCAGAGGGGTAGAAGTATCAAAGATAGACTTGTGCATAGTAAATTTGTGATTCCAAATAATAAGATGTATAAGGTTCCTGTACAAAGGAGGACCTTCCCCTGTGGTAAATGTGTTTTATGTAGATACATAGTTTGCACTTTTGAATATATAAATGGACATAGATTCAATATATTGCACACATTTTATTGTAGTACAAAGTGTATAGTTTATGGCCTGAAATGTCCATGTGACATGTTTTACATAGGGGAGAATAAAAGGGCTTTCAAGTTGTGTTTACAAGAACATGTTAGAGATATAAAGAATAGGAAACTTGAAAGCCCTTTGGCACAACATTTTTTGCAATATCATTATGGTGATCCAGAAGGTTTACATGGCACAATTTTGGAGAGGGTAGAAAAATATAATGAATTTGTTGATGTTAAGAAGAAGCTTCTGTATAAAGAAGCACTTCTTATTTTAAAATATGGTACATTAGCCCCTGTGGGGATTAATATGGGATGTAATTAGAAAGTTTTAATATAATTTTAAATAGTTTAATTAATTCATTGGATAATTAGATGAATGTGTTGAGTGGTTACTTGTATTGGATAAGAGGTGTTGTTTTGTACTGATTTTTTACTCCATTGAAGGCATTGTAGTGCTGAGGCACTGGAGATTTAATAAATTCATTTACTTTTTTTCTTGGATGCTGGTTGGTCGTATTTTATTTTGTTTTGTTCCTTTCTTGTGCTTTGTGTCATTGTTGATGTTGTCTTTTTTGTCTGTTGAGGCTGAGGAGGGTGCTTTTCCATTGTTGGGACCAAGCCTTAGTTTTCTCAGACAGCAACGTTTTGCATTTGTTGTAAAGTTTGTTGATGCTGGATGTCCACCAGAGTGACTTGTTTTTACTTGGGGCTCTGGCTGTGATTCCATATGAAACAGCTAAGTCTATACATTTATACAAGTGATTGTACAGGGCTTCAATTTAAGCTTTGGTGTAGTTACCACATCCAGCTGGAGGTGGGGCTTGGAATGCATTTATACCTTTCCCTAGGAGGGTATAGTTTGCCTTGGTGAAGTTTTTTAGTCTGACTTCACCCTTTGTGAGTTCTGGTGTTAGTACCAGTTCAAAGGTGACTGATTTGTGGTTAGATTTAACTAATGAGGGTCCGACAGTTGTGGTGGTGCATCTGTTTATCATGTTAGCGAGGACCAGATCTAGTATGTTTATTCCTCTTGTTGGGGTTTGAACAATTTGTTCAAGGAAATTTGAGTTAGCAAAATCAAGGAACTTTTGCGCACGTGAGTTTCCCATCATGATTCATGTAGGGGATCTATAACTAGCTATGACTTGAATGGGGGTCTTACCCACAGTAATCTGAACTTGAAGTAACTCCATGGAGTTGTCCAGTCTTCTAGTTGGGAGGTGAATTTATCTCTGATTTAGATAGAAACACCACCTCCTTTGGTTCTCATATGTACATCTTGCGGTCTGAAGGTGTGGAAGGCGTTGTAGCCTTGCAAGGCTGGATTACTTTCTGAAGCCTTGAATCAGGTTTCTATGACTGCCCAGACATCTACATCTTCTAGTGATAGAAGTGCTTCTAGGGTGTGCAGTTTTTGGTTTCGGCTCCTAGCATTTAGCAGCATAACCCTTATTTTGTTATGACTGACAATTTTTACGCCTGCAATTTTGTTTTTGAGACCTTGCTTAAAAAGGCACTGTGAGGGAGGTAGGAGCCTTTGCCAGCAACCGAAAGCCTAGTGGTGCCAGGTGCAAACCCTCTCTGCAAAGCAGCAAGGTTTGTCGATCTTGTCATCCCAGGCTGACAGAAAATGGATCCTCTTTGAATGACACCAAAAACTAAGCCAATTATTGAAATCGGTCATTTTTTATTTATACTGTGGCATCATTTTAGGAGAGGATAATATGCTGCTCAAGGCTAGGGACATACCTGCCTGGGACACATACTCAGAGAGCTCAGTCATGTCTGTCTTCATATTGTCCAGTCTCAGGTCATTCGCTGTAACTTAAACTATGATGGAGTCATAATGGTACTTGTTGCCGAGAGACCTGAGTGCATGTGTGATCTGATGAATCCTGGCACTGGACAGGCAGCTGACCTTGACTTTCTCCTTATCTAACCTGTGAGTGGGACATCCTCGTATCTCACTATGGAATCTCCAGTGACGAGAAAATTTGGGTTTTGAGTGTTGTGCCTTACAGGCTTGGTAGGTGAGACACTGGTGTTGCTGTTAGTCATGGGTGCTGTGGGAACTGTGTTAGTTGTAGAGGTCTTGTGTTTTTGAGGTCTCTGGTGTTTTGGTAAACTTTTTGAGAGAACCTCCACATATGTAGATTTATGTGCTGGATGTGTACTGCATGTATGAATAGTGGTACTATGTGCCTGAGTAGGGGTGGGTGAGTTGACAACTTCTTCTGTGTTACTGTTTTGAGTGTGAGAGAGCAGGGATTCAAGACTATTGGTGTAGATACATCTCTTGCACTCTGTACTAGAGTGAATTATTAGTAGAGGGCTGTCATTTTACATGAAGCGGTTGCTACACTGCCTCAGGAGACCCAATTCGACCAGGCTGGCAGAAGAAACAGGGATAGTCTAACTGTCATAGTGCTAGGTTTGAAGAACTGTTATCACAAAGGGAGAGCTTTCAGGACTGATCAAGGAGGTGCATTGTAGATAGGTATTTCTGACATGGTTTTTGCTCGTGGTTTAATAGGTCACAGCTCACTAGTGATATGTCTTAGTCTGGAAATTACTAAAGATGAGGACTACACTAATGTACTATAGCTGTATCTAAGGGAAAAATTGTTGAAATTATCTGTCTGCTGTGTCGCACAGTTGTGAGGCAGGGTGCAATGCTGCATGACACACAAACAAGTAGAAACCTGCTGAAATGCAGGGCTTAAATACCAGAAGCTAAAACCTTAAAAAACTTAAAAAAAAAACTCAAAAGAATCAATGAGGGTGCTTACTCCAAGTCCTGGACCAATCACTTCACAAAACAGGTTCCAGTCAGCACACTTAGGATCATAGGATCAATGAATGTAGGACTCTTCGTTTCCAGCTATTCATTTTTGAGACCACATGCTTTTGAGTAATTTGATCTAAGTTTGTGGGTTTGTCTACTAGGCTAGCTACCTTTGAGGGCCATTTTAAACTTAGCCGATTTCTCAGCGGAAGGAGAGAATCAAACCTTGTACCATGTGTCTTTGAAATAAACACTTTAACTATTATGCCAATCTGTGTTTGAAATATTTTTTGGGGCTGGTAAAATATATTAGAGTGCTTTTATTGTGTTTTTACTGTGAAAACAAATTTTTACTACTTTTTAGGTTTTACTGGCTTGTGTTACTTAGTTTCCTTGGGAAAGAAGTACAATTTTTGGCTTAACCATGGAACAAACTACTTGTCCCATGGTTGGTCTTTCATCCAGCCACAAAAAAGAAAAGTTTACTTAGCCTTAGCCATCATAGAGGGCTAGCAGTTTGCCTCAACTGCAGGTGGGTGACTTTACTGTGGCTAAGGTTGATGCCTCAGTCCACTCATATTTTTCCCCTGATACCTCTGGTGTTGTCCATACAGCCACAATGGACCGAGAATTAGCCATGTCGCCTGCAGCTGTCAGGGTCCCCTCAGTGGACAAGGGAAAGTCACTTTTGTCAGTCTTGAGAGAAGAGGCAGGAAAGGTGCCCTAGCTTAGCCAAAATGTTGTGCTCATCCCTGGAGAAGGTGTCGCTGTCATCAGTAATTACAGTTGTACCTTGGTATTCATCATTAATTATTACATTGCTTGAAAAAAAAATATTTATTATATATTATTCAGATTAGGACAGTACATAATTGTTTTTAATATGTTCACATTTTATATATAAAACAATATTTTTATTTAGATACATGTATTAAAATTTTAATGAATTTTTTGGCACCAAAACTGGTATAAATATAATGTAATTAAAGAGCTAATTGGTTCTGAAGAAGTCTGGAATGTATCAGATGAAAGCGCTAAACCTTGTGGTATAGAGCTCTGTGTATGGATTTTAACAAGTGATATTTTACTGTTTAATAAATCGCTGCTTAAAAAATCATCATTGGATTATCTTCTCTGGTCGAGTCCGAGGATCTGGCTTTGCTGATTGGTGTTACAAGTTGCGTGCACTTGTTTTTTTTTTTATTATTGGTTGTACTATGGCAGATTTGGATCCTGTTGAGACTTCATTGAGCAGAGAGGAGTACCTATCTTTAAGGTCTGAAGTAACGTCGCTTCAATCCGACGTCAACAAGTTGCTGGAACTAGTAAGCAAACTTACAGAATCAGTTGCGCAGGGCGGGGATTCCGCTAAGCTCCAACCGTTTACTAATTCTGAAGTGTTACACAAAGTGCCTTTGGAGGTGGACAGAATTAGTAATACTAGTGAAATACCTAATGGTCAACGAGAGGCTACAACTCCTAGCCTTAGACAGAACTTGGACATAAAGGATAAGAATGAAAACGTATCATTAGAAGCTGATTTCACGTTCGATTTCAACTTATTTCACAATAACCCAGAAAATGCAAGAAAGGGAGCGTGACCTAAACAGCGCGAACAACTGAGGACATATTCTGCTATTACCAGTAAAGGAGCAGAATTTAAAAAAGGTACTGTAACAAAAGATAAAATATCCAGTCCTAGAACTGGCCTTTTAAAAACAAGAGACATTTATGAAAATAAGAAGTTTGATCTAAATGTTTCAGATGTCCTAAATGACTTTTTAGCAGATGAATATGATTTTGTGGGGAAGTCTGATTTTAAAAACAAGAACATTAGAAATGGGTCTAATGTTATGGGTGATGATGTTAAAACTAAAATCTACACACTTGGCAAAAAATTAATACAATTAAGGAATGCCAAAATTGACAATGCTTACTTGAAGAAATGTTTAAAGCTACAGGTAGTCCCTAAGGGATTACGCTTTTTTAAACTACCACTTGGTATTGTTTATAATTCAAAGGTTGTGACTGATTTTAATAAGATGTTTGATGGGTTTGGATACACCTACATGAAACAACTTATGAAGTACAATGATGAGAAAATTGTGGTTATTCTACAGGAAATTGAAGAGTTAAATGAAATTATAATACATGATGTTAATTTTATTCAGTGGTACAATTTATATACGAAACAATTTCTTGACGCCAAAAATAATGCGAATAATGTATACAATAGAAAAGTGCATAAAATTGAAAGAGATTTGGAACTATATAAAAATGGTAGAGCATATGTATGGCCACAACACAATATTGAGAACGAGGGTTTTGAGGTAGTCCAAACTAAAGGAAGACGGAGAAATTATAGGGCCAATGAGGAAGAAAATTTTCAGGGAGGGAGATTCTATCCGGCCCCCAAGCGAAGGGGATATTAAATGGAGTGGAAGAAAGCCAAAAGGATAGTTGGACCCCCCATGTTAGTTCATACCCTGTCGAACCTGGGTTAAATGAAGGGTCAGTATTAAGTAGTAAGCAAGAAGAGGCCAACACACTCGTCAAGGATAAAAATGTAGAGTTAAATAAGGGTCCTGAGTCGAACTTACAAACTATTCCCAGGATACACAGTTATGGTGGATTTAATGTATATAATTACACCGACTTGTATGTTACACAGGAAATTATTTCAGTTTTTAGCAAAGGAATGAAATTCATTCCTACGGTGCATTTTAGTTTGTTTGGTGTTATCAAAGAGATCAAGCTCTTTTGTCGAAGATTAAATCTGGCAATACAATTTAATGGTAGTACTACAGAGAACACTAATATAAACAAGTCCTGGTTAGTAAAGAAAAGCTCATTTATTCCTATTATGAATTCCCAAATAGCAGCATATGAGAAAATGGTATGCAAGGACATTTATATGCTGTTAGAGACATAAAGTGTAATCGAAATTATTCAGTGATTTATAATGACAATTTAAGTGCAGCTGAAATAAAATGTTTGGAAGAACTGGTCTTCAATGAGGAGATCAGAATTATGAAGCCCGATAAGGGCGGAGGTATTGTAATTTTTGATAGTCAACAATACCAAAGAGTAATACACAATATATTATACGAATCGGGTAACTATGAACAGATTTCACTTAATCAAATCAACATTGGATACAGGCGTATAGACCTGGCTATAGAGGAATACTTATTAGATAACAGAATTAGTAGTGAGCTGTATGAATATTTAAGAACGGAATACCCTATAATGTCCCATATAATAGGGATACCTAAAATACACAAATGCTTGGAAAACCCCCCATTTAGACCCATCATTTCAGGGTCCAAATCTAAAACTTTTAAATTAGGTGTTACTATCGACCAATGGACGAAACAGATTTACACAAAAGTGCCCCATCTAGTAAAAGATTCATGCGATTTTCTGAGCAAGTTGACAATGGATGTATGGGACGAAGACTTAATATTTCTAACAGTAGACGTACAAGATCTGTTCTCATGTATACCGGGTTCTGTTGGTTTAGAATATTTTTACAACAGCTTGACCAAGTTCTCCGGCTTAAGTTGGGATAAAATTAATCTTATTATTGATATTATGGGACTTGTTTTAGACCACAATTACATCTATTATTTAGGTGAACACTTCAGACAGACCCGAGGAGTAGCAGTGGGGGCCTCATGTGCCCCAATTTTTGCTAACTTGGTCATGCTGGAGTGGGAAAACAAGTTTGTGTTCACAAGTGAATACTATCAGTATATTAGGTTATACACGAGGTTTTTGGATGATGTGTTTATTATTTGGAAAGGCCCCATAGAAAAGATACCTCTATTTATAGAATATTTAAACAACACGACTGATTTTTTGAGGTTTACGTTTCAGTCAGACAAAGGAGGTATAGCCTATTTGGATACATGGATTAGCAACACGGGGGTAGGCTTTGCTTCGAAGATATTTAGAAAACCAACTTTTTCGAATGATTATATACATTACAGTAGTTGCCATCCATTACATATTTTTAGGAATGTTGTCAAAGGACAGTGTATACGTGTTGCACGTATGTCTTCAACAAGGGAAACCATGATCAAAGAGTTGGAAGTAGTATACAAATTATTTGAGGATCGAGGCTACCCTTTAGTAATGTTAGATGGGTTGACCTCCTATCTTAAGGCACAATGGGGCCTCAAATATGTTCCCCTGTTGGGGAAAAATTTTATGAGTATCCCAAGAGTTGAAGAAGAATGAGATAGGAAAGTTTGTGTAATCATGTTTAATCCCTATACAAATCTAGTTATAGAAATACTTAAAAAGCATTGGGATTTGATATCTAGTTCAAGCTCTATAGGCCATATAGTAGGAAATCACCCCATTAGTGTATATAAAACTGGCAGCAATTTGAAAAGGTTGTTAGAGAATGGAAAGAAAGGGAGTTATAATACAAGGAAGAAAGGTACCACCAAATGTGAAACATGTAACCAATGCAAGTATATAATGGTAATTCAATAATTAAGTTAGACAATGTAATAAAATCCACCATATATTGTAGAAATGGGAATTGTAACACTCAACGTATAGTATATATTGCTACATGCTCTAAATGTTCGGCCTATTATATAGGCAAAACTGAGAGGAAATTTAAGACACGCATTTATGAGCATTTGTATAGGATAAAGAAAGGTGATACTAAAAATGCCTTAAGCAAACATGTAATTGACAAGGGGAAGGAACACACTTTTACTTTCGCCATTATAGACCAGGTGGAGGTGGTAGATAGAGGAGGAAATTGGAAAGCATATTTAGCATGGGTAGAAAGTAAATGGCAGATATGTTTAGATGCCATGACACCCCCTGGAATTAATGAGAGTATAAGTCTAAAACCTTTTCTGATGTTGAATTAATAGGGTAGTATAGGAGAGATATACTTAGAATGTAAAGCATAGTCACAAATTTTGTGTAGTTTTAGTTGATACAATTAACAACATCTGAGTTATTATCATGGTAGAACCCAATTAGCAATAATGTGTACTAATATTGTAATAGTATTGTGTAATTAGCGAATACAGAAGAGAACAGTAATTTATATTATATTATTACATTGCTTGAAAAAAATATTTATTATATATTATTCAGATTAGGACAGTACATAATTGTTTTTAATATGTTCACATTTTATATATAAAACAATATTTTTATTTAGATACATGTATTAAAATTTTAATGAATTTTTTGGCGCCAAAACTGGTATAAATATAATGTAATTAAAGAGCTAATTGGTTCTGAAGAAGTCTGGAATGTATCAGATGAAAGCGCTAAACCTTGTGGTATAGAGCTCTGTGTATGGATTTTAACAAGTGATATTTTACTGTTTAATAAATCGCTGCTTAAAAAATGATCATTGGATTATCTTCTCTGGTCGAGTCCGAGGATCTGGCTTTGCTGTTTGGTGTTACAAGTTGCGTGCACTTGTTTTTTTTTTTATTATTGGTTCAACTGCAGGTGGGTGACTTTACTGTAGCTAAGGTTGATGCCTCAGACCACTCATATTTTTCCCCTGATACCTCTGGTGTTGTCCATACAGCCACAATGGACCGAGAGTTAGCCATGTTGCCTGCGGCTGTCAGGGTCCCCTCAGTGGACAAGGGAAAGTCACTTTTGTCAGTCTTGAGAGAAGAGGCAGGAAAGGTGCCCTAGCTTAGCCAAAATGGTGTGCTCATCCCTGGAGAAGGTGTCGCTGTCATCAGTAATTACAGTGGTACCTTGGTATTCATCATTAATTCGTTCCAGAAGGCATGTTGACTGGCAAAAACATTGAGTACCAAACACATTTTTCCCATAAGGAATAATGTAAATTGAATTAATCCATTTCAGACCACCAGAAAATCCACATTTTATAAGGCATTATATGCATTAATGGAGTTTTAGTTTACTGGTAAACAGTATAAGTTCACTAATAAACAGTATAAATTCACTAATAAACAGTATAACTTCACTTTTAAACAGTACCATATAAGTTCAGTAATAAACAGTAGATGTAAGTTCAGTAATAAACAGTAGGTACAGTATAAGTTCACTAATAAACAGTACAACTTTAAATTTTAAGTTTGTATAATGTTGATGGCCTAAAGGGACAGTGGTGAGGACGATGTTGAGGAGGAGAGATGTTACTGTTTGGAAGGAGAGTCTCCTTTAAAAACTTTGGACAGCTGCCCTTCAGGAGTTCTTTCTCTTTCTATTTTCTGTCTCTTATCATCACTGAACCCTGCTTGAAACTCACCAGTTTTAATTTGCTCTAGAAACCTATCCAATGATGCCTGTTTTTGCCTGCATTTCAAGATGCTTCTAAACTGGGACATTGGTTGTTGAACAAATTAATATTGTGGCTTTTTAGAGATTTGTCAGGGTGATATTTTTCCACAAAATTTGCACTTCCACCCATTTTGTGCACATTTTTTTGATTAATGAAATGGGAACATTCTCTTTTACCACCTTCTCACCTGAAGACAGTTTTCAGCCACTATCTATTGTTGCTCCATTTGAAGTTCCTGCAGATCCTCTGTGCTGAGCTCTTCTTTATGCTCCTCATCTAACTCCTCCACATCATCAGCATTGACCTCCAGGTCCATGGACTGCCCTCAAGTCACACTTTCCTCCACAATACCAGTAGGCTTTGGCTCAGTCTCAAAGCCTTCAAAGTCCCTCTGAGTTACAACTTCTGGCCACAGTTTCTTCCAGGCAGAGTTCAGGGTCCTGTGAGAGACTTTCCCCCAGGCTTTATAAATAAGATTTAGGCAGTGGAGGATATCAAAATGTTTTTTCCAGAATTCTCTCAAGGTCAACTCTGTATCTGAGGTCACTTCAAAGCACCTCTGGAAAAGGGCCTTTGTGTATTTTTTTTTAAATTAGAGATGACCTGCTGGTCCATGAGCTGGATCAGAGGAGTTTTGTTAGGGTGCAAGAACCTCACAGTGATGAAGTTAAACTCCTCCAACAAGTTGTCCTCCAAGCCTGGAGGTGAGCAAGAGCATTGTCCAAAACAAGCAGAGCCTTCAGAGGCAAATCTTTGTCCAGTAAATATTTTTTCACACATGGACCAAACACTCCGTTCATCCACTCCATAAAGAAATACCTGGTGACTCAAACTTTACTATTAGCCCTCCACATCACATGTAACTAGCTTTTTATCACATTATTTTTCTTGAAAACTCACGGGTTTTCACTGTGGTAGACTAGCAGAGGCTTAAGTTTTAAATACCCACTTGCATTCCCCACACAACAACAGAGCTAGCCTGTCCTTCATTGGCTTGTTTCCTGGTAATGCCTTCTCCTCTCGAGTGACGTAGGTCCTGTTGGACATTTTTTTCCAGAACAAGCCTGTCTCATCATAATTAAAAACTTGTTGAGGAATAAATCCCTCAGCCTCTACATATTTCTTAAACTCCTGAACAAATTCATTGGCAGCTTCTTTGTTGGCACCGCCTGCCTCGCATGTCACACCACACTATGTATGCCACTTCTCTTTTTAAAATTTTCATACCACCCATGACTGGCTTTAAACACTTCACTACTCTCAGCACTCATTCCAAGCTTGTTTTTCAACAGATCAGCATGCAACACTTTTGCTTTTTCACAAATCATGGCCTGTGAAATACTATCACAGCTAACTTTTTCATTTACCCAAATCAACAACAATTTTTCCACTTTCTGTAATGTCTGTGATCTTTGTTTGGTCACAACTTTCACTCCTTTGGCAACATCAGCTGCTTTGATGGCCTCTTTATTTTTCACTATGGTGAAGATGGTTGTTCTTGGCATCTGGTACTGTATAGTGAGATCAGACATGCAGATACCACTCTCATATTTCTCTATTATTTCTTTTTTTCTGCTCTATTGTGGTTCTAACTAATGTTCTTTTCTGTTGGTTATCACTAGCCTTCCTGGGACCCATGATTGTACAGTACTGTACTCATTTGCAAAAAGAATAGCAAGCAAACACAAGAAACAGAAGAAAGTGTACAGCAGACCTGTTCAAGAAAGTGCGATGAGTACCAAGGAAATAAGAGTACCAAGATAATTTTTTGTAGTCAAACTGTGACAAATACCAAATTTGACGTATTTCGAGGCTGACGAGTACCAAGGTACCACTGTATGTTTGCCCCAACTTACCTGTCAAAAGAAACAGAAAACTAAACATTTATCATTTCCTGCTCCAGTTTCACAGAGCAGGAGTAGTTTGTAAAGTCTTACTCGAGGTCTTGTACAGGCTGTTGACTCGTCTTATGATGTGGTTTCCGGTAAAGGGAAAAGTGATTCCTGTTTTCCTGAAGAAATTCAAGAAATTGAATCTGGAGAGAAATGTGATGAGACAGATACATTTTTTTCTCCTCAGAATTTTGATTTAGACTCAAAGCAGAGCTTGTTATCTGAATCTCCTAGTCAAGGATTGTCTTTCTCTGAGACTATTTCCAGAATGTACCAGTGTTTTCAGAGGGGGGGGGCATTAAGGTTGCCCAGTCCCTGAGAAAATACTATGAAATGTTACAACTGGAATTCCCAGACCCTCCTCCCATTTCTCCAGTGCTGTCAGCATTTGAGGATGTGTTTGTAACAGCCTGTGGTTTTCCTCTGGCAGCCTGCCTGCTCCACCTAAGAAAGCACTTAGAATGTACAAAGTTCCTTAGTCTTATAAAATTGTATACACTCTTCCCAGATCTGACCCAACAGCTGTCATTTTAGTTAATCCTGCTGTTGCCAAACTTTTCGTTAATTCTAATACTTCCTCTTCTAACAAGGATAATAAAATTATAGATTTGGGGAAGAAAGTCTGTTCTGCAACTCGTATGCTAAATTTATTCTGACTAATTGTTAAAGTACAAGGAATATTTTATCTACAGTTCCCTCCTGAGAGAAAAAAAATCTGCATTGTTTGATTTAGTTTCTTTAATTTCTCAGGTCATCAGTCTTTGTTTAAAGTGTGTCTATGACTCTCTTGATAGTACATCCAAGGCTTTTGCCACTGGTATTATGTTGAGGAGGTTTGCTTGGCTGCATTCTCAGAATCCACCAGAAGATATAAAAAATGAAAATGAGATTTTAAATTCTTCTTTAGATAGAGATTTCGTTTGTGGACTCTGCTGCAAAGGTTATTAAAAATATGGTGAGAGAAGTAAACTGATACAGGGGACTTCTCAGATTTTTCAGCCCTCCTTCTCCACATTTTCCAAGGGATTTTCTGCTTCCTCATCCAGTTTTGGCAAGAAACAAAATAAATAGTCTCAGTAAAATACTGGTAAGTAGATGTTTAAAAAACAATGGTAGGGAAATTCCAAAAATAAAGCAGGAAATCCCTAGAACAAAGGACAGTCAAATAAGGTAACATGACTATATAATGGACCTTGACCCCCAACCTGGCAGTCCCTTATCCCTTCCAGAAAGTCTGAATCTCCACCTGTCTCTTTGGCATCAGTTTGTTTCAGAAAAATGGGTTCTGAGGCTGATTCACCAAGTCTAAAGATGGCAATGGGAAGAAATTCCTCGGTTTCAGGGAATTATTCCATATCCACCAGACCAAATCCCTCTGTTCCTTCCTGTTCTACAGCACATGCTGTCTCGGCGGGTAATCAAACCAGTTCCTCCATCCTTGTTGGGAAAAGGCTTTTATTCAGTATTATTTTTGGTGTCAAAAAAAGAAAGAAAATACTTAGAGACCTGTTCAGAATCTTTCTTTCCTAAACCAGTATGTGACTGTGCCCAAGTTCAAAATGCTTTCACTTTGCAACCTGTTCCTTACTTGATTTTGTTTTTGGTAATATTAGATTTAAAAGATGCTTACCATCACATTCCTATTCTTCCAGACTTCAGATGTTTCATAAGGTGTTATGTGTCAGGATCACATTATCAGTTCACTGCTTTACCCTTTGGACTATCCACTGCACCAAGAGTGTTCACAAAGTGTATAGCTCCAGTTATAGCTCATTTTAGGTTATAGGGTATCCATATATTTCCATATTTGGACAATTTGCTTATCTTTGCATAGTCTTTTTCAAAATGACAGGAATCTCTCACTTGGATGAGACATCTCCTATGCAGACTGTGATTCCAAGACAACACTCAAAGGTTTGTTGACTCCATCACACAGGATTGTGACCTCAGTACAAAGAGCTTTTCTTCCACAGGAACATATAGATCTATATTTACCTCTATTTCGGAGGGGGGGGGGTTAATTCAGACTTTAGTCACTGCGAGGGTATACCTCAGGGTTGCACTGCATCTATGATATGATTCTCATGATACTTATGGAAAGACAAGAGTTGGATCCAGCACTCAGTGGCTTAGGCAGCTGTCTAGGGCCCACTGACTGCTGTCAGAACATTTAATTTTTAATGAAAAAAAATTAAATTGTTAATTTTTTCTATAAGGAGGACGTGCCACACTCTGTATCTGCATGTTTTCACACACACACACACACACACACACACACACACACACACACACACACACACACACACACACACATCAATGTGCATGATTTAAACACACTACATATTAGAATGGAAAATCACCTGCTGCTGCTTTACTTCACTTCTCCATTGCACTGCTTACTATAAATACAAGTGCAGTTTGGACTGAAGAACTGCTGCTTTCTTTCTTGGACACTGCATACTGCCAGTGACTGGTGGGAGACCAGCGTTCTTCAGCAAGTACTCAAGAGTAGTACAATGTGTCCGTGTCTCTGTGAGATGCCCTAGTTGGGAATGACAGGTTAGTTAATTAACTTGCTCAGTCTCAAACCCTGGACTTTGATTACAGGAGGCATGAGCCTTAATTCTCTACACCAACAACCAGACTTAGGTTATTTTGTCTTTTATTGGTTCGTACATTTTGTTTCACTGCTTAATGGAAAAAATCTTCAAAAACTACAGGGGTGCATTTTCAAGGAAGGTGAGTTTCAGTACATTTTCAAGAATGAAAGGTTTACTTTTGCTCATGCAAAGTCTGTTTTCAGTGTGCAACTGCTTTGTTTAGCAAATGGCCATCAGTGTAAGTGCAACAGATTTTCAAAGCAGTGTTAGTTACACGACAGGTAACATACTTGCCTTTGGTGCAGAAGGCTGTGGGTTCTACTCACACAACATATAGCTGGATTACTGATAATACAGTGCACTTTAAGGAGAAAATGTTGCACTCCTGATAGTATCATCCTTTGGATGAGATGTTAAACTGAGGCCCCATCTGTCAGTGTTAATAGTAATTGCTGTGAGATCTTTTACATCCACCTGAGCTTTCATAGGTTCATAGGTAGGTACTAGGCTATCGGCCCAAGGGCCTACGTAAGCCTAGCCAGCAAGGTTCCATTGCTTACACCACCCAAGAAAGTTATTTTCCTGTGCCACTGTCCAGCAGAGACACAGAAGTGATCCCCGGGGTGTATTTCCTATTTCCCATCCACTCATCAAGATTTTTCTTGAAGAGTGCTAATGAAGAACTTTGCTTGACATAGATGGGTAGCTTGTTCCAGAGTATAGGAAGTCTCTGGGACATGAATCTATCTCTCCAGCGTGTCCTGTTTGTTGTGGTGACAAGGTTTAGGCCCCTAGAGCATGTAGCTCGGAGGGATTGGGATTTCTTTAGGTGTAGCATGTCCAACAGCTCTGGGTTTGACATAGCTTTATATGTTAGGCAGAGATCACCTCGGAGTAGGCGATATGCTACTGAGTAAAGCTGGAGTTTTTTGAGGCGGTCAGTGTAGGGCATTTGTTTGAGGCCAGTAATCCTCTTTGTGAGGTACTTCTGTGGCCTTTCCAGCTGCTGCAGATGTCTTGTGAGGTACATTCCAAAAGGGGCATTCTACTCTATAATGGGTCTAATGAGTGACGAGTAGAGGGGAACAATGACCTCTTTTTTCCTGGATGAGAACCCTTTTATGATAAGATGTGCCACATAGAAGGACTTCCTGACTACTGTGGCGATGTGGCTATCAAAGGAGAGACTACTGTTCACCTGGGTCCCAAGGTCTCTTATCACTCATTTGGTGTTAAGTAGATTGCTGCCTATGTGGTAGTTCATGGGTACAGAGTTTTTAGCAAAGGGGGTGACACTGCACTTTTTGGCATTGAGCTTGAGGCCATGGCTCTGACACCAGGCATCTGTCTCAGTGAGGCCCTTCTGTAGGATGTCCACATAATTTGGGGACTTGACTATGGCTACTAGTTTGCAGTCATCTGTGAACTTCATTAGCCAGAGGCCTTCTGTGTTAGGCGGTACTTCAGAGAAGTAGATGCCAAACAGGAGAGGCCCCAGGATGGAACCCTGTGGTACTCCACTTGTCACTGCTTTGAGGTCAGATTTGGAGTCTGCAACTTTTCCAGTGTGGGTTCTGTCAGTGAGCCAGTTGGCAACCCGTCTTGTGATGTAGAGATTTATACCTAGTTTAGTGAGTTTAGCTATAATTCCAGAATGGAGGATGGTGTTGAAAGCCTTGGCGAGGTCAAGATAGGCTGTTTGAACCACCTTATCCTCATCCACGGCTTTGGTGACTGCCTCAAAGAAGTCAGTCAGGTTCAGGAGGCATGATCTGTCTTTCACAAACCTGAACTGGGTGGGATCCAGAGTTTGGAGGTTACCAATGTCTTTGTTTATGAGTTCCATGATGACACGTTCCATGGCCTTGCAGACCAGGCTCTTCAGGCTAATAGGTCGATAGTTCCCGGGATCAGTGGTGGCTCCCCCTTTGTGGAGTGGGATAACTGTTGCTGTGCGCCATTCAGTGGGAAGAAAGCACAAAAAGGAGTAGGAGAAAGTTCCCCATTGCCCTGGCCAAACTTCTCCTAATAGTATAAATACCACCAAAGGTCTCCCCTAGAAAGACTTTATTAGCCTAGTGGGACTAACCTGGTCAGCAAAGAGTATTTAAATTAAAAGATTTAAATTCAATCTATATTTCTGCCTTCATTTCAAAAGTAAAGAGGAAAACAGTGTGCACACTGACAGTTTTGAGCATTGTTTATGGTAATTGGAGGGAGAGAGACAAGCAATGGTACATCAGAATGGCAGCAGAGAGAGTGGGGTGCCCTGGTCCATTGCTCTGTCTAGTGCCCCATTTGACCATGATCTGGCTCTGGGCAAGACTGCACATGAGAATGATACAATAGTATCTGAAGTCTCTTTGGCCCCAGCAGCAGCACCCATTTTCTTTTCAGATTCCAGTTCTGGGATTTGTGAGAGGAGAAGTAACTTGGTGGAGACATCAAATATCCTGTCCCTGAATCCAAGTATCTTCTTCACTTCTCCTGCTCCAAAGCATTTTGTCTCTATAGATGCCTCAAACTTTGCTTGTGGGGCATTGTCAGGAAGGGGATAAAATGCAAGGTACCAGAGATAACAAAGACACATGGGCCCATAAATATAGAATAAATTATTGCTGTTATCAGGGCACTTAACTTTCTGAATCACATCTGGATGCTAAAACCACTTCAAGTTGTTACAAACAATATCACAGTGATGTGATATATAATTAATCAAGGGGGAACCAGATCTTACTCCCTATGCAAAATAGCCACAATAACATGGGGTATAGCATTGCAGCTCAATCTCACTCTACAAGCATCCCCATTCTGTCAAAGCAAAATTGTGTGGCAGACAAGTTGAGCATGACAAAGGGAAATGCTCACAAATGGAAACTAGATCAGGGGATCGTCCAAGAGTTGATCCATCTGTGGGGACTTCTTCTAGTAGACCTTTTTGCCTCATCTCTGGACAACCAGTTGGCAAAATTCTGCACCAGAATTCCATGCAAGAAGGCCTGGAAGACAGATGTCTTTTCTCTTCCTTGAACAGGAATGTTCCTGTATGCTTTTCCACCCTTTCCACTGTTATCCAGGGTACTTCTGAAAATTCAAAAAGACTTTCTAAAGATCATTGTGGTGACTCTTCCCTGGCCCAGGCAACATTGTTTCTGCCTTTTTATGGAATTGTCCAGGGACAATTACCACAAGCTTCCTCACAGACTGGATCTGCTCACTCAGGAACAGGGATGTTTGATATATGCCAACCCCAAGCAAATTCATATGTGTGCCTGGATGATAGGGACTTAAAACCTTTAAGGCACCTGTTTATTTAAGATGTGCATCAGGTACTAATTGAGAGAGGAAATCTTGCTACTTGAAAATCATATATAAGCAAATGGAAGAATGTTTTAATTGGTGCCAACAACATAACCAGCACCAGTAGAAGGACAGTGTTCCCCTGATCTTACAGTATTTGCATAAATTACTTTTATATGGCATGTCTTTCTCTTCTATCAAGGGTCATTTGCCATCCATTTCAGCTTGTCTGCCCATAGCTTCTCCTCTTTCTAGACATTCTCATGCCAAAATGTTTTTGAAAGAGGTATTGCATAAGAGCCCTCCAAGAAAACTGGTGTCTCTCCCGTGGGATCTTAATTTTGTGTTAGGAAAAGCTGACATTTGCTCCATTTGAACCACTTCATCTGATTGACTTAAGATTCTTATCCTGGAAAACTGTTTTATGATTGTTTTGACCTCTGCAAGAAAATTATCTGGAAGCTCTTATGGTGGGTCAACCTTATCTCATTTTCCACAGAGACATGCTGTCTTTGAGAACTAATCCTTATTTTATGCCCAAAGTACTATCCAAGTTTCCTTTAAGCCAAACTATCCACCTCCCTGTGTTTTTTAACCCAAAAATGAGGGAGAAAAAATACTTCATACCTTGGATGTACATAGACAACTCGGGTACTATTGTGATATGACAAAATCTGTCATAACTTCTGATCAGTTGTGTAATGCTTTTGGAGGTAAGACAAGTTGGCAACTTATGTCAAGCAGATTATTTCCAAGTGGTTGTCTCAGGCTATTATATTTTGTTATTTCCACCACAACAAAATTATTCTGAGCAAGATTAAGGCATACTTTACCAGGGACCTGGCTTCATCTGTGGCTTTTTGGAAAGGGTTGGACTCTAGAAATATTCTAGAAACAGCAGCTTGGTCATCTGTACATACTTTTCAAAGCACTACAAGTTAGATTCCTTCTGATAGTCTAAGTCAGGCTTTGCTAGGACGATTTTCCATGGGCTGCTTGAACCTGCCCTTTTCACCTCCCAGTTGTTCTAAGTTATGGCAAGCTACCCATATAGCTTAAGCTACTGCAGCAGTGATTGATATGATGAACATAGTGCAGCTGTGTAAGTAAACTTACCATAACAGTAGATGTTCAAATGATCACTGCTTCAGTAGTTAGTCCCTCCCTCCCTCCATCACCTTTGTTTCTTGGGGTGTTTTTTATGCCAAGATGTAGACATTTGTTTTTTGTCATTCCTCTGAATGTCCTCTTAGAGCTCAGCCTCCCTCTCTCAATTGGCATGAAAATTCTGAAGGGCTTGGAGCCCAAAACTGTCTTTTAGTCAGGTCAGCTCAAGCTGACCAATGGTTAGAGCATGTGGAAGGTACCCTGAAAGCTGTCTTTTATTTATATCCTATGTAGGATACAACCCATATCCAACGCATGGATGTCTCAGTTGTGCAGTGGTTACGTTGTCACTTCACAGCAAGAGGTTCTCTGGCTTGATTCTCTGTTGGATTGCCTTCTGTTTGGAGTCTGCACGTCCTCCCTGTGTTTGTGTTTGTTTCCTCTGGGTGCTCCGGTTTCCTCCCACGTTACAAAGACATGCATCTGGAGTGTTTCTCCCAAGGTCTCTGCTGAAAACTGGCTTTGTTGTAATTCAGACTTTCCTGGTAAACAAATGTTAAATAAACAAATAAATAGCCCATATAGCCCAGACTACAGCAGCAGTGACCACTTGAACATCTACTGTTATACTAAGTTTACTAACTCCACTTTACTTTCTCCCAGTGGGTACTCTGACTAATTGTTTCAGGGCATTTGTAATAACAAAGTCCAGGAATCTGGGAATCCGAGTGGTTGTATACTAGTGGTAAAGCTTTCCAAGTTTATAGTTGAATAGTTTAGATCATCTAGGAAAATTGTATTGCCTTACTACTGAGTGATTCCAGTTCTTGCAGATAAATGTTGTGAACTTATGAACCTAAGGGTCTATGTTTTACAGGCTAGGTAGCCTGAGTAACCTGACATTATCTACAAAGGCACTGTGGGAGTAAAGAATGTCCTAGCCAGTATGTGAAGAACACAAGGAGATAAGTGCAGAGAATCCCAGTGAAATAGCCAGGTCTGTCTTCCATTTCGCTCCAGACTGACACACATCAGCTCCCTTAGAATGACACCAGTAGCAAAGCCAATTATTAAAGGTGATCATACTTTGTTTATATTGTGGCATTAATCTCGATGACTGTAAGATACTGTGCAAGACTAGTTTCCTTCCAACCTTAGAGACCTTCTCTGAGAGCTCCATCGTGTCCCTGTCAGTGTAGTCCAAAGGACTACATCTCAAGTCATTCACACTCACATGAACAGTGACCATTTTGTATTCATGCTTGAGCTGTAGGGACATGAGTACCGTGGCAGTATGGCAAATTCAAGTACATGAAAAGCAACTGCCAACTTGTCTTTGCTCAGACACGGATAATTGAAATCTTACTCCGTATATATATATATATATATATATATATATATATATATATATATATATATACATATATATATATATATATATATATATATATATATATATATATATATATATATATATAATATATATATATATATATATATATATATATATATATGATTGATATATATATATATATATATATATATATATATATATATATATATATATATATAGATATATATATAAAATATATAATATATATATATATATATATATAAATGGTTTCACTTCAGAATCCTGAAATATCACAATCCTGAACTTCATAATCCTCTAGCCCATAACCCTGAAAACTCAAAATCCTGAATCCCAAAATACTGAAAACACACAGGATACATATACTGACTATAGACAACACAAACCATATGACATTCCACCAGATATAAGCAGGGGGGGCACATCCCATGTGGTGGGCATGACCCCCTTCACTCCCTGCTAATTAAATATATCAACGCCAAGATTGCACTTCACTACACTATCATGAGTTATGTTGTAGTTAAAAGGGAACATTGCTAAGGTTACAACAGGCAATCATGAAACATGTGATGGTATGTTTGCCATTTCTTTCTATGGAGTGCAATCTTCGAGTTCAGATATTTAATTAGCAGGGGGTGTGTGGGGGCACAGTGAAAAGTGCCATCCTTTGTCTTGTATGTGTTTCCGTGTGTCCTTGTACTGGAATATTGACATTCTTTGTGTCCTGCATATTTTCAGTATTTTGGGATTCAGGATTTTGAGTTTTCAGGATTTTGAATTTTCAGGGCTTCAGGATTATGAAGTTTAGGTTTGTGATATTTCATGATTCTGAAGTGAAACTATATATATATATATATGCCTGCATAAAATCTGTGTTTTGAATGTAGGCTGGAAATGAGAGTTTTCAGGATTTTGAATTTTCAGGGCTTCAGGATTATGAAGTTCAGGATTGTGATATTTCAAGATTCTGAAGTGAAACCATATATATGCCTGCATAAAATCCGTGTTTTGAATGTAGGCTGGAAATGAGAGTTTGAAGATATTTGAAACAACTTTGCTACCTAGCACTTGGATATACAAACAATGATCTGGGATCTGGAAGTTCGACTGCAGAATCCTACACTAAGGCACTGTACGAGCACATCCACTCGTGCATGAATCGTGCCATCCCAAATAGAACCAAGATGCTCTTCTCCAAAAAAAGGAAACCAATCTGGTGGTCCCCTGCTATAAACAGACTATGCAACAGAAGGAAGAAACTGTTGCAGAAAAGAGGAAAATACAAGGAGGCAAAAAAACTCCTTCACCAGCCTCAGTAAGAAGCTGAGATCCCTCATAAAATCCTCAAAGGCTAGTTACGAAAATAAAATTGCCAAAGATTCCAAAGACAACCAGAAGGCATTCTATAGTTATGTCAAGAATCTAAATGGCAATGCTCAGATCTGCTCAGAGCTACAACAGAATGGCATTAAATATACTGATCCCAAGGATATTGCCAATATCCAGGCAGATCGATTTAATGCCAACTTCACCCCCTCTCACCCCTAAACGGCCCATCTCAATACCAAAAGATTGCCAAATTCCGATAATCACAGCCACACAGGTAGAAACAGCACTCTCCAAAGCTAAGAATACAGCATCCATGGGACCAAATGACATCCCAGGCTGTGTACTACATGAACTACAAAATGAACTGGCACCCCACCTAAGTGTCATGTTTAATCATAGTCTCACCTCAGGCTTCGTGCCCACTGAGTGGCGCACAGCTACAGTTATCCCACTCCACAAGGGAGGATCCGCCTTGGATCCCGAGAACTACCGTCCCATCAGTCTGACAAGCCTGATCTGCAGGGGCATGGAATGCATTATCATGGAACTTATAAACAAAGACATTGGCAACCTTCAAACACTGGACCCCACCCAGTTTGGGTTTGTGAAGGGCCGATCTTGTCTCCTGAATCTGATTGACTTCTTCAAATCGGTCTCCAGAGCTGTGGATGAGGGTAAGGCGGTCCAAACAGCCTATCTGGACCTCACCAAGGCCTTTGACACCGTCCCCCACTCTGGAATCATAGATAAACTTACTAAGCTGGGCATAAATCCCTATGAGTTGCCAACTGGCTTACTGACAGAACCCAGACTGTAAAAGTAGCTGACACCAAATCCAGCTCCAGACAAGTGACAAGTGGAGTACCTCAGGGTTCAGTCCTGGGACCACTCTTGTTTGGCATCTACTTCTCTGAAGTTCAGGCCAACACTAAGGGACTCTGGCTAACAAAGTTTGCAGATGACTGCAAACTGGGAGCCATTACTGAATCCCCAAATGATGTGGATATTCTACAAAAGGGCCTTACAAAAACAGATGCCTGGTGCCAGAGCCATGGGCTCAAGCTTAATGCCAAGAAATGTATAGTTATCCCCTTTGGAAAAAAACATGTACCCATGAACTACCACATAGGTGGCAGGACACTAAACATCGAAAGTGTGATGAGAGACATAGGGACACAAGTGGACAGTGGTCTCATTTCGATAACCACATTGCCACAACAGTCAGGAAATCCTTCTATGTGGCACACCTCATCGCTAAGGGCTTTTCATCCAAAGAGGTCATTGTCCCACTGTACTCATCCCTCATTAGACCCATTATAGAGTATAATGCCCCATTTGGTATGTACCTCACAAGACATCTGCAACAGCTGGAAAGGCCACAGAAATACCTCACTAAAAGAATCACAGGCTAAAGCAGATGCCATATGCTGACCGTCTAAAAAAACTTAAGTATACTTTGTGGCATATCGTCTACTCAGAGGCGATCTCTGCTTAACATACAAGGTCATGTCAAACCCTGAGCTGTTGGACATGGTCCACTTAAAGAAATCTCAATCCCTCAGAGCCACACGCTCCAGGGATCTAAACCTTATCATCACAATGAACAAAACATGCTGGAGGGATAGGTCCCTGACCCAGAGACTCCCCATACTCTGGAATAGACTGCCCATACATATCAAGCAGAGCGCCTCATTGACCCTCTTTAAAAGGAACCTTGATGATTGAATGGGAGATAGGAAATTCACCCCGGGGATCATGTCAGTTGCCCTGCTAGACAGGGGCCCAGAAAAGTAAATATTGTGGGAAGAAATTTCCAGGGAATTGTTATGGCTAGGCTTGCATAGGCCTTAGGGACGATAGCCTAGTACCAACCTATGAACCTATGATAATTGCGCGACTATCCCCCCTTTGACAACCCCCTATGAATAATATTTTAATTCCAAGACACCATATTTTGTGTTGAAAGGAAATCCCCATTCTAATTCAGTAAAGTTGGTCTCAACGTCTTTGATTTTTGTGTCTTTTAGGAGAATTCAGTGGTGGGGAGATTGGCACAATCGTTAATGTGTTTACCTTACAGACTCAAGGTGCAGGGTTTGATTCTCACATGGGATAATTGGCTAGGCTTAAAATGGCCCACAAGGGCAATTAGCCTAGTACTAACCAATGATGCCCCATCTTTTTCAAGTCATGCTTTAATGTAGACAAAATATACACAGTACTTGCTCATGACCCAGTAGTTTTTACAATTATGTACATTGTATTATATAGGTATTTTGAAAACAGATGATTGACTGTTTTATGCTGCATGTGTTTCACGTAGCATATATTTATGGCTTACCTATATTTTTCAAGCAACTCAATGATCCACTCAAAGACCTATAGCAAGTATTGATGATAGTTTCATTCAGCTGTGTTTTTTTTTCATTGATGTGTTAAGCCCTTGGGTACTGAAAGTCAAGAGGTGCATCTGGATCTCTGTACATATTTTGAAACTTTTCAAAGCTATCACCATGCAATCTGTTTAAGGGATTTTTAAGTTTATGGAAAATGCAATTACAACTGCTTTTATTAACATTTTGATTTGGTTTTAATCACTGAGTTTATTGATAAAATGAATATTTTTTATTTATGTTGTTTAATTTTTAAGCAGATGTTATATAATGTCCATTAACCACCATTTTTTTCGGTTGCCTACATTTTAAAACGATGGTGTGTACAAAATACAATTTGTAAATGAAGTACCCATGTGTACATTGCTGGTCTGGACAGGTACTAAACATAAGCAACGTATTTTTTTTATCTTGAATAAAAATCATGTTAATTTATAGTTTTTCAGTAATCTACACCTTTACCAAATATGTCTTTTTTAAGTTTAATATTGAAAAGTATTTAATGATGAGGGCATTATATTCAAAAGAGTCTAAAATAAAGAAATAGATTGCAAGAATCCTTTGTGAATTTCTGTCTCTCACTTATGCCACATGTAAGTTAACTTTTCCTTTTCTTACATAAAAATTACAAGTTAATATTCCTTATGGAAAATTTAGCCTGTGCCTGTACTTGCTGCAGATCCATAAACAGTGAAAGAGTTACAGATGGTAATGGAAATGTTCACACTGAAAAGATACCTTTAAGCATTAATTAGCAATGTATAATGTTAAGTGAAATGCAAGGAGGATTTTCTGCCTCATGTTTTCAAAACATTCCTAATTTTCTTTCCAGCTCTGGCATTAGTTTTAATTTCCAGACTCAGCATTTGAAGTTTTCTGCATCATTCCCAATCTGGGTAAAGATGACAGTGTGTAATTACACATTTCTGATGAATAACACAGATATTTTTGTAAAATTGTTCATACTAGTAGGCAGAGCACAATATTCACTTTGCAAACTAATATTCCATGGTTAAATGCAGGAGTCATATGTAAAACATAAGGTCATTTGCTGTGCTGAAAGACATTTTGCAAAAATATCATTCAGTACTGAAAGGAGAACAGAGGCTAGCACATATCATGGGATTGCATTCAAGTTTTAATTCTAAGACAGGGAAAAACTGTAAGATATCTGCATCCAGAATCAATACTGCAGACTACAGTAACTTAAGACTGAGGAGGTCTTGGCGCTGTAAATGTTTTAACTGTGTTTCTTTTCAGTGCCGAATCAAGATCAGTAGTTTTGTGGCTTGCAAAATGAAAAAGAAAATTCCATGAAACATTTCATTACTTAATATCATTCTTTTCTTTTAAAATATTTATGTGATGCATATGTGGGGAAGATGACTATGAAGATGAAGAGTATCATAATGATTATATTCTGGAATATGTTTTTGCATTCAGAGTAAATGTATTTAACAGTGCATTTGCTGAAAACAAGCATACACATCTAGGATCTAAGTTCATGTTTACCAGAACTGACAGACACTCCAAAAAGAAAGCTGTACCCTGTCACAAAATAGATAATACGATTATTAAGGTGATGTCCTTGCATAGTATGAATAATTTATTTATTAAGGCTGTATCTTTATACAGAATGAATAATATCTTTAATATGCCTGAAATATGCCCTCAAGTAGAACATGGTACTTTAAAGATCTGTGAAAAACGGATAACTTTATGCTTTCCAGTTAAGACCATGCACATTTAATTGAAGCAACATATAATTCATTAGATAATAGCAAATTATAACTGCAGTTATTTAATTGCATATTTATATATCAGAGTCCATGTTTTAATTTCCATTTGTGACAAACATTATATAATGATACTTATTAACTATGACTTTGACTATTTGTCTCTTGCACTAATATGCCTGCTCACGTACCATTAATATTTTTGTTTTTATGGTGACATCACTGATAATTTGTCCATTGTTAAGAGAAACAATCTATTGCCCTCTGCAAGGTTCATGATTTTGCTTTCCAGCTGACAACGGTAATTGGACAGGTACACACATAACTCTAGTTTAAGCACTTGAGCTCCAAACCAGTTATTTTACATTAGGAGAGTTGAGGTCTAAACTCTTGTGGCAACAGACTGTGTCCTACACCCTTCTAAGCTGGGAATTGCTGGTGAAGGCTTATTGTCTCTGTTACTCTAAGTGTCTTTATTCTAGTTTAAGCACTTGGGTTCCAAACCAGTTACTTTACATTAGGAAGATTTGTGGTCTAAACTCTTGTGGCAGAAGAGGATAGCCTACACCCTTTTAAGCTGGAAATTGTTGGTTGAAGGTCTGTTGTGTCTGTTATTCTGAACTGTCTTAGTTCTGACTTAAGCACTTGGGCTCCAAAACTAGTTGTTTTACATTAGGAGGGTTTGTGTTCTAGACTCTTGTGGAGGGAGAGTGTGGCCTACACCCTTCTAAGCTGGGAATTGCTGGTGAATTGCTGCTTTATTTAAACTGTTTTTGTTGTGACTGTGATTTTATGCACTTTGAATTTCTAGTATTTCTGCATTTTATAGCATAGGCCAGATTCAGACTTGCTGAATGTAGACTGTTTAGTATTACTTGAGCATTAAAACCAGCTCTTCATTAAGATACTGAAAGATCTGAGGCATCCATTGCTTCCAACTAACTATAAGTAATTGTTTTTCTCTTATATTGCACTTTTAATTTGTATTGCATTCTACTGTCTGTTTGAATTGTCTGAACTGTTTTTTGTCACATTTTACTGTATACTGTACTAGTTCAGCTGTCGCATTTCCCAGTTCCAAGTTTGCTGCTTCTGTGTCTGTTTTGTAACTTCTGAGCATCACATTCAAGCCATCCTTGTCAGTGAAGGCCCCTCTATACCCTTGTGGGAAGAGAGTGCTGTCTGGGTCCCATCTAATTGGGGGTGATTGGGCTAGAGCTCAGAGAGAGTGTCCTTATTGGCTAGTGTGAATTAAAAGGGTTATTTCTTGTTTTATTTAAGCCCCGCGTTTGTGTTTGTTTGTGTGTAGTGCACCATAGTGCACTGCCACGTAGTGGTGGTTACCACTGGTGGTTGTAGATGCAAACGTTTTGCTTGTTAAATTTTTCCCTTAGCACTTTCCTCCAGAGGTTTTTCATGGCCCTGCTCTACTGTCAGGTGGAACATTAAGCCTAGCCTCAGAGGCACCAACACACCTCTCACCCACTAGCCATTCCTAAGTGTGACCTCTTTTCCTGACCATATACATTTACCTAACTCTGTGGATGGACAACTTCCCACAGTTGCTCCAGCCATAGGCATCCTGAGGCAGTGTAGCAACTGCCGCTTGTTCATCAACAACCTTCTACTCCTAGTCCACACTAACTCAACATGTGAGAGATGCAACTATATTAAAAACCTTGAATCCATGCTCTCTCACACACCATTCAGTACATATGACAGTGAGCTGGTTGTCAGCATGCATACCTCACCTCCTACATCACCCAAACCTATATCACACATACCTACATATGTAGAGGTCCTCATCAGAAACATACCTTAACACCAGAGACCTCCCAAACACAAACACAAGCATGCTACACATAATACTTTCTCAACAGAGCACAGTACACACAATAACTCACACACAAGTGTCTCACCTGTCAAGCCCTTAAGGCAAAACACAAAACCAAACATATTAATCATAGGTGATTCTATCATGAGACACAAAGATGTTCCTCCCGCCAGGTTGAATAAGGAAAAGGTCATGGTCAGCTGTCTGTCAGGTGCTAGGATCTGCTGTATCATACCTGAAATCAAGTCTCTCAACAACAGGTACTGTTATGACTCTGTCATAGTCCATGTTGGTGTGAATGACTTGAGAGGTACCTCTCTGTGCTATATGAAGAGAGACATGACTGAGCTCTCGGATTATGTGTCTCAGGCAGTTATGTCCATAGCCTTAAGCACCATTTTACCTTCACCTAGGAAGATGTCTCACTGCGAACAGAAAATGATTGACTTCAATAATTGGCTTAGTTTCTTGTGTCATTCTAAGGGGATCCAGTATCTGTCAGCCTGGGATGACATGATCTACAGACCTCGATCCTTTGCCAGAGATAGTCTTCATCTGTCACCCCTGGGATTTTGGCTACTGGCTAAGGCTCTTGCCATCCCCCATAATGCCTTTTTTAGGCAGTGTCTCAAGGACAAAATTCCCCATGTAAAAACTTCCTCTAAAACCAACCTCAAGGTTATGCTGCTAAACATTAGGAGTCTTAACATGAAACTGCATTCACTGCAAGCAGCCCTCATCTTTGAAGACGCAGACAGACATTTGTGCAGACATGGAGACCTGGTTCAAGGCTGTAGGAAAACACCCCAGCCATACTGGTTTACACCTCCTTTCACACGTTCAGACCACAAACTGAAGGCTTGAAAACTAAAGGAGGCTGTGTATCAAAATTCATTAAAGATAAATACACCTCTAGATTGGTTAAACAGTATAATTCCCTGGAGATACTTCAGGTACAATTAACTGTTGGTAGGACACCTGTTGAAGTCATTGCCAGCTTCGGGACCCCCTCCATAAATCTGGACACCCACTCTCCCTCTTTGGATCTACTTGAGTCTATCAAGATACATCTGAACACCATGGTTTTGGGGACTTTAACTACCCATCCATTGACTGAGTAAATTACTCGTGCTCAAACTCACTTGCCCAAACGTTCCTTGACTTTGTTAACTCCAATGCCCTGGACCAGCTGGTTGACATCCCCACAAGGGGTGCCAACATCCTGGATCTGGTGCTTACCAATATGGGAGACCACTGTAGTACCTCCATTGTGAAGTCTTCCCTGGTGAGACCGGACCATAAATCAGTCTCATTCAAAGTAAATATCACCCCCCCCCCAGCAGCAACTAAACTAAAATGCCTTCAACAAAACAGATTATAACCTCTTATGGGATGGTATAAATAGCTTTGCTGCAACCCCCCCCCCCCCGATGGAATTGGCAATTCCATAGCAATACTTTATAGAAACATCTGTATAACTGCATTGACTCGGCCATACTGGATAGGACCAAAACAAGCCCCTCAGGGAAGAGCAAACTTGTCTGGCAGACACCTGCCATTAACAGACTTTACAATAAGAGGAAGAAATTGCTGTCTAAGAGTAAGAGAGAGCGAGCCCTAAACTGGAAACACTCCCTCCTCAGAATTAAACAAGCAAATAAGACTGATTGTGATGTCCTCCAAAGCAAACTACGAATTCAAATTAGCTTCCTCAACTACAGACAGCCGTAAGGCATTCTTTAGTTACATCCATAACCTCAAAGGAAAAGCCCAGATTTGTGCTAAACTGGTAGTTAATGATACCACATATACTGAGCCTGTGGACAGAGCTAACCTGTTGGCCAGCAGATTCTTTGAAAACTTCACTTCCCTGTCCCTGCCACACGTACCCCATGACATTCCTACCACCTGTCCCCTACCTTGTATCTCTAAAGAGCAGGTCGTAAACACCCTCTCAAAGGCCAAAAACACAGTATCTATGGGAAGTGATAACATCCCAGGCTGTGTCTTACATGGACTCCAACAAGAATGAGCAACACCATTGCATTGGGTACTCTTTTCAATCATAGTCTAAGCACAGGTTTCATCCCGTTATTCCCTTGCACAAAGGTGGTGCTTCCACGGACCCCAGGAACTATAGACCTATTAACCTGACTAGCCTTATCTGCAAGGCCATGGAGCAAATCATCATGGACCTTATCAACAAAGATATAGGTAATCTCCAAACACTTGACCCTACTAAGTTTGGATTTGTCAAAGGGAGATCATGCCTGTTAAACCTGATGGATTTCTTTGAGACAGTCGCCAAGGCCCTGGACAAGGGAAAATCTGTTTATACAGCCTACCTAGACTTAGCCAAGTCTTTTGACCTTTTGATCTCCCACTAAGGCATCATTGACAAACTCACCTAGCTAGGTATCAACCCTTATATTGTTAGATGGGTTGCTAACTGGCTCACTTATAGAACCCATATAGTCAAAACAGGGGAATCCACCTCCAGCAGCAGACCTGTAACCAATGGTTTTCCACAGGGATCAGTCCTGGGACCTCTACTGTTTGGAATCTATTTCTCTGAAGTACAGGCAAAAACTCAAGGTCTGTGGCTGACAAAGTTTGCTGATGACTGTAAACGAGGAGTGGTCACAGAATCTCCAAGTGATGTCAACATCATACAAGAGGGTCTTACACAAATAAATGATTGGTACCAAAGTCATGGCCTTAAACTCAATGCAAAAAAATGTATTATCATGCCTTTCGGTAAGAACGGTGTTCCTATTAACTACCACATCAATAGCAATACCCTAAGTATGCACTCAGTGGTGAGAAACCTGGGTACACAGGTTGACAGCAATTTTACCTTTGATCACCATGTCTCCACTGTGATATGCAGCGCATTCTGTATTACTCATCTCGTAGGTAAGGGCATTGCCACCAGAAAAAAAAAGAAGTTATAACCTTCCTGTACTCTTCCCTCATCAGACCAATAACTGAGTAGAATGCCCCTTTTGGTATGTACCTTTCCTAGCACCTGCAGCAATTGGAGAAACCACAAAGGTTCCTCAGAAGGAAATTTCAAGGTCTTCAGCATCTGTCATATGCGGATCATCTGACATCACTGTCACTTTATTCTGTTTCATACATACTACTCAGAGGTGATATCTGCCTTGCACATAAGGTAATCTGTGAACCTGCTTTATTGGAAATGCTGCGTATCTGCAAGTCAAATGGTACAAGGGTTAATTGCTCAAAAAATCTTAACCTGGTGTGAGACATTAATAGAACCTGCTGGAGTGACAGATTTGTCTTCCAGGGGTTACCACACCTTTGGAACAGACTCCCACTTCATGTCAGACAGAACACCTCATTGGTCCTCTTGAGATGAAATCTGGATGACTGGATGGGTAACCATAAATTCACTCCAGAGGTTCCACCTATGTCCCACTTGAACACAGGGATTAGGTGCTGATCATGGAGATAATGGTAGAACTTGGCTAGGCTTGTAAGGACCCTGGGACCATTAGCCTAGTAACTTCCTATGATCATATAATCTTATTATATAACCAGCACCAGGAGCAGATGTGTGAGAATGTCTTGTATCCTTTTAGTAAGTTATTTCTGTGGGTGTTCCAGTTGTTGCATGTGTCTGGACAGATATATGCCAAAGGGTGCATTATATTCAGTGATTGGCTTAATGAGGGCTGAGTAAAAGGGAACAACGACATCTGTAGATCTAGACACAATCCCTTTCTTTATAAGCTGTACAGTATAGAAGGACTTTCTTACAACACTAGACATGTTGATCAAAAGTTAGGTCATTCTCCACATAAGTTCCCAAATCCCAAACTGCTGGGTAAACTCTTATGGGCATGTTTTCAATGTGGTAGTTCCCTGGGGTAGATGACTTCCCAAAGGATGCAATAATATATTTTTTTGGCATTTAGTTTCAGACCATGATTTTTGACACCAGTTATTTATTTGAGACAAAGATGGCTAAGTCATTTGGGGATTCAATAACTGCTCCTTGCTTGCAGCTATCTGCAAATATAGTCAGCCAGAGCTTTTTGGTATTGGCTTTTACTTCAGGAAAAGTAGATACCAAATAGGAGAGGTCCCAGAACAAAACCCTGGGGGGACTCCACTGGTGACCAGTTCCTTTGTGGAGATAACTTCCCCTATTTTGATTATTTGCATCCTATCTGTGCCAGCTGGCAATCCATCAGTTGAGCAATTCAGGCAATCATAAGTAATGCCTGATGTTTTCCTTTAATGTACTGTAGCACTAGAGAATAGCTCTTGATTAAGATGTAATATTGTGTGTGTGGATTGGCGAAAGCTGATATTTTATGACATAAAGTTCAAGTTATTGTATTGTTTTAGTAGGTGCTTGTTCTTGTATTTTACTCCATGTTGTAAATAACATGTTCAAAAGTCTTTCTCATTGTGTTGCCTTAATGGCTCTGGCCATGGCTGAAACGGGTTCTTAGACCAGCCCACTCATTAGATAAATAAAAATAAATGCAAAATTATGCTTTCCATTTTTTTAAATATGGGCAGTATTATCTGCCATTATCAGATGGTGCCCACTGCATTCTGACAGCAGTATCTACCTGCTTTTCTACATGCTGCTAACCTGAGTACTAGACACCATTCACCATTGACATTGTGTAGTACATGGCATGTATCAACCAGCAAATGAGTGTTGTAATTTAATGGCTGTTAAGCTGGTGCTGAACACTAGGGGGAGCATGGGAAAGGAAAGGCATACCACTGCTAAGCTTAGAATATGCACTAGGGACAGTGTAATAGAAGGCCAATACAAAGTCTTCAGGCAGGAAACAGAGACTGAAGTTACTGAGGGACAGCTGTTCCATTCTGTATATTAAGATCACCCCCCTCATTAATGGCATTTGAGTCTCTTCTTCCGAGAGAGAGAGAGAGAAATTCTGGGCATACCTCTGAACCTGCAGAGATTGAAAATTAGTGTAAAGGTTAGGCCCTTGAAAGTAGGTACATCCAGCCAAACATCTGTACATCTAATTAGCATAGAATTTGAATAACAAAAAGCTCAAAACTCTTGCCCTTTCTAGCTGAAATGTCAGATACTACTCAGAAACACATTTAAAAACAGAGTGACAAAAATGATGCTAAAATATAAGCATGTTATCCAAGAGACTGTATCTAGCCACGGTGGTGCAGCGGTAGCATTGTCGCCTCACAGCAAGAGGTTCTCCCGTTCGATTCTTGGCTGGATCGCCTTCTGTGTGGAGTCTGCATGTCCTCCCCGTGGTCAAGTGGTGTTCAAAAGACATGCGTGAATGGGCGTGCCTTCATTGAAGGTTGGGCGTCGGGCTGGCACTTCGGGACCGTAAAAATCTACTGTCAATCATTAGCGGACCGGAGTTCCACTGTGGCGACCCCTAACCGGGAAAAGCCGAAAGAAGAACAACATTATCCAAGAGCCTGTAAAATGTGTAGAATTGAATGAACTGTATTGCAAAATTCTAGCACACAATGTCATTTATTTTTGCTACTGAAAAGGGAGATGTAAGATGTGTGTCTGTGATCTTTAAATCATTGGTACCACTTATATGTTGGTCATATTGTGTGTTTTTCCATGCATTAGACATGTTCAGAAATACCACGATATGAGGGGATTCAGAAAATTGTGTGAAGGAGTAAATCAAGCATGAAAATAGGGACATTGCCACCACTGTCCCACCTTTATCAGCTTTCATATTTTTATTGGAAGATAGTTCTTGAAATGCTTTTCTTTCAGGTATGGAATTGAATCACTTGTGCTTCTTTCCATTTTTTTTACCTCAAGTGTGCTTCACATTAGTCTTGAAAAACCTGCAAAATATTGAGTAATGCAGAGACATACCTCCAAAAATGGGGACATTATGTTCAGGGATAAATTAGGCCTGAAAATGAAAATGCTCTTGTGTAATAGTGAAGAATCATCCCAGGGACTTTGTGTAGAAGGCGGCAATCTGAGATTGTGGTAGAGAATGGATTTATCCTGCTTATACATGAAAGCCAGGTGGACTCTACAAGTTGCTACAGCCTGTTTGTAGTATGTTGTTGTTGTGTGAGTAGGCAAGGGATACAGTCATCTGAAGGAATGAGGAATTATTTCTTGATCTCCATGTAAAGCCATGACCTAGAACAACTTGCCTGTATCAATCAGACAAGTCTGTCATTACCAAAACTTCAAGATCCTCTTCAAAGAACATCTGTCCAAATCATGGATTTGCTCATGCTCTTCTTCTTCCTAGCTCTTGTTTCTAATACCATTATCCACACCAACTTCCTTCTCTTCAACCTTGTACTCCTACTCTCATACTGTCACCATAAGCTCTTCTACTATACAATCTAGACTTTCCACCTCTCTATTTCTAATCTATTACTTTTTTCTTACACGTCTTTACTTTATATAAAATCCTTCACCTACCACTCATAATCTATACCCTTTGAACAACTGTAATTGAGACAGTTTTACTAATTCAAATGAATTCAAATTAATTATATTGTCAAAAATGCTGTACTAATCTGTGTACTTATAATTATTATTATTTTTTGTTTTTGTAGTTGTCACTTAGCCTCATATGTAATTCTTATTGTTTGTTGTCTTTTGTGGAGTTGTTTTCCTCTATTTGTGGCTTTTTTCCCCAGGCTTCTACTGAAAATGGGTAATTCATACCCAGTCGGACTTTCCTGCTTACCAAATGTCAGCTAAATAAATAAAATTTTGCCAAGATAAAGTGCCTGCTTGGTACTACTATATTTGTTTCTACTCTGAGAAATCTTGCTGAGAAACAAAACTGTAAAAAATAATACTTGTTTTTGGAGTGAAGCAACTCATTTCTTGATCATGTTTCAACTCTTTTTGTCTGTTAACAGTAAAGCTTTATTTACTTCTGAAATCTCCTGTCCCTTCATATTATGTACACAAAAACAACAAAAAAAAAATCACAATATGGCTAGGATTCTGAAAAATCAGTAATGTAGCCACTTACTGAAGAATAATTCAGCCAAAGTTCTGTAATGCCAGATGGTATGGCTAATATATGCATTAGGAGGTATGATGGAATAATTAGGCAATTTGCTGGTGAAAGAGGACTAATTATGAATAGTTAAGAAAAGTGCTACTACATGTCACATAGCCACCTGTAATCTGTTGCATGCTCGCAGTGATGCAACATAACTAACAGAGCTAAGACCCCAGACAATGTCTACACTGTAAAATCCTTAATATTGTTCATACTCTAAACCTGTAGGAAACGGGTGTATAGGACTGGCAAAAAGGGGAAGAGCAAGCAGATGAACACAAGGAAGGGCAAAAGAAAAGGAAGGATCATGTTGGGAGGGGAGGAAGGATATATTTTTTTGTGAGGCAGGTTCCTTTTTTTATTTTTGCAAGACGGGGAGGGTGAAGGTAGCATGGTGAATGTGTGGGTAGGAAGGAGCGGTATTGGGATGGCAGCAAAGGTAGACAAACCAGCACAAAAGACAGAATACTGACAGGGGAGGTGCTGGTACAAATCGGGACATTGCAAGGGAGATACATAGCCAGAGGAGGGAAACTTTGTGATAAGGAGGATTAGAAACAAATTGGGATGGTGATTGGCCCAGGAGGAAATGGAATACCATGATGGAGGGGGTAGAGTGGGATAATAGTGGATTTCCGGTCTGCAAAGTATTGCACCCAACCAAAGTCAGTTACCTTCTTGAATATACTTGTGATTCTAAGAGAGTTACATATGCTCTCAAGTGGTCTTGTCATTTGGTATATGTTGAGAAAACACACTGTAGTTTAAAAAGAACCTTCAGGAACACCTGTGAGACATAAGTAATACTGTTGATTACAACCCTGTTACATTTAATTTTAGAAATGAACATGATAGGTTGGTTCACGGCTTACAAGCTACTGTTCTTTGTCAAGCTGGTATAGACAGTTGTGATTTAATTGCAATTAAAATGCTTTAGAGAAGAAAAATGCACAATTAATAATGAAATTTGGTACTTTGAGACCTAAAGGTCTAAACAGGGACCTTAACTGAAAAATACTTGTTAACTGATTCATGAATTTTACTGTTTTTTTAATTTAATTGTTTTAATTTTTGAACTGTTGTTGTTGCTTTTATTATTATTATTATTATTATTATTATTATCACCTCCTTGATTACTGTCACAGCCAGGAAAATTTGCAATTTTACTAGTCACATTAGGGTATACTCCAGGCTGTTAGTGCTGGTATCCAGCCGCAAAAGCACCAAAACCATCACCGGGCCTTCCATTTCCCAACCAGTGACCAGGTGAAACCTCCCAGAGACAATCACTGACTACTACTACCTCAACTGACAAAATAGCAACAGTGAGCCTGGCAAGTCACCCCAGGTCACCCCATGTAGGATGACTGTCATCATCCTATAGAGAGAGAGGTGGGCAATAAAACTAATATCATATGCACTGCTGACACTGAATAAAATATGAACATAGAGAAAAACAAAAAAAGATCAGGTAATAAAACACAGAATATACAGTAATAAAAATAAAGGCAGAAGCAATTATTAGTAGATCATTCTATGCAGGTTTGCAGTACAGGCACTGGAGGAGTTAAATGCAGTTAGGTATGCAATGGCATCAAAAAATTATGAGTAGCCTTTTCACAACTGTGCTACAAACCTTTATGTGCAACAAGGGAAAAAATTGGATGGCACATTACAAGTGTAGAACAGTGGCACAGTGCACATGACATTGAAACTAGAAAGAAACAACCTGCTGAATAAATGAAGTGCACAGCCCTGGCAACTATTTACATGCATAGTGATACCATGCTACCCATATTCCACTTCAGTATACCATCATAAATACACATCGGATACCTAGATCCTGGCGTAATACAACACTCTGACATATGTCAGCTATCTGTTGTATGCGATAGACACATCAACGTTGGTACTACTGTATACATACTTGCTTTGAACTGTTTGCTGTTCATAAGAAAAAATACTGGTTTATGCATTGTATACCACCACAGAAACATTCTGTTTTCTTTGATGTAATACTTGCACATTCATATAAGCTAACAATTGGGTTGAAAGGGCATGTATTTTTTTTTGACAGAGTACTTTGCTTCAGTTCTAAACCTGAACAGGTGGAACATAACCTTCATTGTAGTAGTCTTTGTTTATTTAACCCTCCCATGTTTTCAAATGCTGACTAATGCATTCCATACTAATGCTTGCCTGTATTCCCAAACTGCTGACACACCTGAATGTCAGTCCTGCACAGTATGTCTTCTTAAACTTACTGGTGAAAGACTGAGACATGAGGCCAAACAAGGAACAGGTTAAGACTGAGAAGAAGAAGAAAGTACTGCTGGGGATGGTAACCTAACATTGGTGTAAACATAGATCAAATAACTAATTTAACACTCAAAAATATGTGTAATTTAAGTTGAAAATATGTGTAAGTTAAGCCGAATGTGGTAGACCCTGAGTAGTCTGTCTTTTGCAGTACCAAAGGCAGCTTGAATCAGTGAAATGGTCTCTGAAAACACTATTGGAATACATTTTTGCCTTGGTAATTTAGCACCAAAATAAATTAAATTAAATTAAATTAAATTAACACTTTTCATTTATGGCCAGCAGAGGGGGATGTAGAACACAGTTTTTTGTTTCGTGTCTACATTTTCAAAACCAACAGCTTGAGTAGCAAGCTTACAGTTCTAAAGCATGGAGGCAGAGACAGGGAGACAGAATGTGACATCTGACACCCTCTCTCAGCCTCCTATCAATTCATCCACCCTTCCTAAAGTAGGTTTCTAAGCCTGCATACTCATATCACCACTAGTTCAGATCAATGCTATTCAACTTGTATGGGACTTTCAAAGCTGCACTCAGAGGCACATAGGCTGCTTAATGAGTGCCTTGGTCCAGTAACATGTTCTTGTTAGTACAGAATCTGTTCATTTGAGATGCCTTAAACAGCAAGGAAGCAGACCTTCCTAAGATTTTCCAGCTCATCTCAGTGTCTGAAAATCTTTGATTCAGTTCTTTTTAGCACAGAATCAGTGAGGAGATTTTTTATTTTTGTGTCTTTAGGCAAATGTTGCAGTTAGCAGATGCAGTCATACCTCTCAACCTCTTAGAGCAAGAAATCTCGATAAAACCATAAATAAAAGTGAGACAAAGGCCCCAAAATAGGGACACTTTTTAAATATTGCTCTTACAAATTTAGAACATTAATAATATAACAGGTTTTGTATTATCATGAATTTTCTGAAGGATAGGAAGTCTGAAACCCAAATGTCTGGCATTATTTTCTAACTTCCATATTTAATTATTTAGCAGTACTTTGCCAGAAAAACACAATTTTATGACAAACTGATCAGAAATATGAGGCAAAAATCTGGACATTCTGTGAAAATCTGTACAGTTGAGAGGTATCATGCAGCAATAGAAGCTCTGCACAAAGATAACTGTTATCCCAAGCTGAGCTGATGGACTGGTCAATATAGTAGAATATATGGGCGTGTTATTCAAAAACGTGCCAGCAGCTGCCACTGTATTCATAGTGAAACAGAACACCTGTAATACTTCTAATACATTCTTTTAGGTGGTCCCATGAATTATCAAAAAAAAAACAAAAAAACAAATAAGCATAACCTGGATTTTCAGGGCTCTGCTGTAATTCACACACTGCGTATGAAATAACTAGGAAGCTGACATTTGATCAGAATTGTAGCCATAATAGTTAAAATATGTGCAAATATTGTGACATATGCATAGTTTAGTGAAACTGGACCTATGTGCAACCAGTGGGCATGACGTATATACCCATGTAGATGCTTTACATTTCAAGGCCAATACATAGACCCCGTAGTTCAAATACTGATTTGCCTTGCATACTTCTTGGGCAATAAGCCATATATGCATGCTTGTGCTTGTATGCAGAGGATCCATCCTCCTTTGTAGCATATATATACATTAACATCAAAGAACACAATGATGTTGGTGGTGTTCATGTTTTTTTTTTTTAATGTGGTTTTGCTGCTGATATTGTGACATTGAATTACATACTGAGAGAATATTCTTTCACTTGTTGCTAATGTTTACTGTGATCCATATGCTATTTACAAAATTTTTACATATGACTCAAAAGAGAGTCATTATTCAAAGGAAACACATATCCCACAGCTAGCAACATGTAATATAAATGTATCTTCCTGATTTTACCTTTATGCAACTTGTGACATTTGTACTGTAAAACTGCTGTGATATCTGGTGGTTATGGTTTGATATGCTGAGTTAATGAAAAGTTATTTGTGCATTTCTTGGTAAGATTAAGCCACATCCTTTTTAGCAACTTTCCTTTCCTTCTTCAAAATAAATAACTAAATAAATATTTTTCAAATATAGACACAGGCACTACATTCTTACACAGAAACGAAGAGAATGTAATTTCATACAGAAAAGTTCATCTGATAAAGGTTGTTAACTTCTTTGGCTAGGTAATGAAGAATAGAGAAGGTCTGTGAACATATCCTACCTAAAATTTAACAAGGCATTTGATGTAATCCTACTGAAAAGATTAGTAAACTAGTTAAACGTTCTGACCTTTGCTGAGTAAATGTAAAAAAAATAGCTGACTACAAACTAATTCACTTCCAAAAAATGTATAAATATTACTGGGGCTTCTTATATGTTTTTTTGCTGTGGCCAGTCTTCTGGATACTTTTACTAGTGATACTTCTGAAAGACTGGAAATTAAAATGCTTATCTTTTTAACTGGTTCTGTGGTACAGAGGGATACATCTTTGACTGTGGTTTAGCTGGAGGAGCAGTTTGGTGGGTAAGAGTGATCAGCTGACATTGCCTCACTGATCGCAAGGTGAAGGGTTTGTTTAAACCCTTCTGCAGAATTAAGTCTGTGTGAGTCTGACCGCAGATGTTTGCTTTAACTTAGAAGTCAGGATGTGCGGGCATGAGCTTACTAAGGCAAACACCACTGTCTGGTTGGGCTAAGGAGGTATGTAGAATCAGACTCACAGGAGATTCTGGCATAGCAGGCACTATATTATGCCTGCTGGCCAATAAGTGGAGGGATTCAAAAAATATATATATGCTTTTACTCTCAAAATGGTCACAACTGACAGCCTATCACTTTGCTTCCTTTGCCTAATGTCCTCCAACGTTGTGAAACACAGGGATCAATGGGTTAGCAGGTAATATGAGTTTAATGATTTGGAGAAATCAAGAGGCCAAAGTTTGCATGGAAATAAATGCTTTTTTTTAGATTGCGTAAGTGCCTGCAAGGACATTAACATGTTAGCATGTGAAATGATAAAGTTTTCTACCAGGAATGGCTGCACTATTAAATATAAACATGGAATGGAACCATTCAGAGTTACATCAAATGGCTTTAAGATATATAGGCAATGTAAGAAGGCAATAAAGGGCATTTTGTGAGTAGGATGCACTGTGATACATAGACAGAGGCATCATTGGTGGAGAGAAAGATGTCATTGCTCCTTTTATACAAAGCAGGTATAATTCAACCTCGGGGTACTTTGTGCAGTTCTGGATGCATCATTGCTCCATCAACAGTGACAAGCAAGAGTAGGACCTGATGAGGACAGCTGAAGGAGTACAACACTGACAGCAGATGTTTTGTGAAGAATAACATAGGGAGCCTTTTGGGGATATCTCTGAAAAATGTTAAGAAAAACACAGTGGCAGATGGATGCAGTAAAATCTTTCAGATCTCTAAAGGGAATCAGCAAGATCTAAGAGTGTTACATTCTCTAAAAATAATTATATTTAATAGTAATGGAATACAGTCTGAAAAGAATGGTAACTTAGAGGATTTTTGCTTCACAAAGCTGCTAAGGGACAACTTGTGTATCTTACCTGAATAGGTGGTAGTGTCAAGCACATTATATTAATGCATGGAACATACATAAGGTTGTCTTAGTAGTGGTAAGAATAATTAGGCTGTATAACTACCATTGATAAGAGATTATTTAATGAGTTGCATTTATTTATTTATTTATTTCAGTTTGATAGCAGGGTAAGTGGACTGTTTAACAGACCCTTTTCAGCCATGACCCAGGCACCATGGTGCAAGACACAAACACAAAATTATACAGAGGTATACATAACATAGTAGTAAAATAAAGATAATACATGTATAAGGTATTTGCATTTTTTTTTATTTATTTTAATTGATTTAACTTTTGTTTACCGGGGAAGTCTGATTTCGAATGAGCCAATTTTCAGCAGAGGCCTGGGGAGAAACACTCCAAATGCATGTCTTTGTAAAGTGGGAGGAAATGGGAGCACCTGGAGGAAATCCACACAAACACAGGGAGGACATGCACAGAAGGCACCCCAGCTGAGAATCGAACCGAGGAACTTCTTGCTGTGAGGTGACAATGCTAGCCACTGCACCACTGCACTGTCCAAATATTTTTTATAGAATTGCAATTATAAGTGCAAGTGATGCTGTTATTTGCAGTAAGTACAGCTAAGGCAGGTATTCAACCCAGTGGTTATTTGTTAAAAGTATATTTTTACAAGAAAGATGTGATTACAGAGTGAGATGTAAGGACTAGCCATTGTCATGGAAGCAAGAGCATTCAGTTTCCTTACACAGCTGGTGTTCATCATATTGATCACTGCTGCAGTAGCCTTTGCTATATTGATGGTATCCTTTATAGGATTTAATAGCTGGCTAGCTTCCAAACCTTCAGGGCACCTTCCACGCACCAAAACCATCAGTCAGCTTGAGCTGAGCTGACTAAAAAGACAGGTTTGGGAGCCAAGCCCTTTAAAGATTTCCTGCCACTGAAAAGCATGCTCCTTTGAGGCTTTTGCATATCGACACTCAGCTTGTGCTGTTCCTTTGCTGGTCAGATAAGTTGCTTCTAAGGAAAAACCTTCCATTTAAAATTATATATTTGTTTATTAATGCTTTCCTATTCAGGAAAGTTATTTTAAAGCTATGAGTTTGTATTTTAACAGACTGTTATGAGACTGGTTTGTACTTTTAAACAAGAGTGCTCTTTGTTCCTTTAAGTTTAAAAGTTGTTTAATTTTTCTGCTTGTTTCCCTGGGAAAGAGGCATCATTTTCTTATTGACCATGTAGAAAACCACCAATCTCATGGTCAGGCCTTCTTCCAGCCTTAAAAAAGGGAAAAGTTAAGCAAACAGCCTTTGCCAACACAGCACACTAACAATTTACTTAACCCTCGGGGGGGGGGGGCTCTGCTGTGGTTGTTTGTTGGCTATCAGACTGCTCATCTTTTACCCCATATTCCTCCGATGTACCAACTACAGCCACTATGGATGGGAAGGATTAGCCATGTCCTCTCTGGCTGTTGGGATCCCCTAAGTGGGCAAGGGAGAGCCACTGTTGTTGGCCCTGCAAAAGGGAACAGGGAAGACTTCCTTGTTTTGTCAGAATGTTGTGTCCATCCCTGAGGAAGCTTCTGCCACCATAAATAAACACTATTGGTCCCATTTATCCTGTCAAAAAGAAACAGAAAACTGAACAAGTATATATTCCTCCTAAAATTTCCTTAGAGAAAAGTAGTTTACTGGGTCTGGCTCAGGGTTTAATTCAGGCTATCTATCCTGGTTATAAAGTAGTTTCTGGTAAAAGAGAGGGATACCTCTTTTCTTGAAGAGGTTAAAGATTATGAATCTGGACAGTTCTGGTCTTTGGTGCAGGCTGGAGAAGTTGTTTGACCGCAACTGAGCTACAAAATATAAGTATCTTTTGATTATTTTAACAGATTACTGTTTTTATAATTTAATATATATAAAGCACTTTGTCTA
Source organism: Protopterus annectens (assembly GCF_019279795.1). Taxonomy (NCBI): domain Eukaryota; kingdom Metazoa; phylum Chordata; order Ceratodontiformes; family Protopteridae; genus Protopterus; species Protopterus annectens. The sequence goes on from NC_056750.1 coordinate 457,305,046, forward strand.
TTCAGAATCTTCAGAAATCTTTTTCTGTTTAAAAACTTTCATAGCTTGTTGTCTTAGGCTATTGTATAAACTGAAACATTTACTCTGTGTAATTATCTCTTGGCTAGTGGGGGCTGGTTCTTTTGTGTTCTTGTAAAAAAAAAAGTTGTTGTTCTGGTCTTTGGTGCAGGCTGGAGAAGTTGTTTGACCGCAACTGAGCTACAAAATATAAGTATCTTTTGATTATTTTAACAGATTACTGTTTTTATAATTTAATATATAAAGCACTTTGTCTATTCAGAATCTTCAGAAATCTTTTTCTGTTTAAAAACTTTCATAGCTTGTTGTCTTAGGCTATTGTATAAACTGAAACATTTACTCTGTGTAATTATCTCTTGGCTAGTGGGGGCTGGTTCTTTTGTGTTCTTGTAAAAAAAGTTGTTGTTCTGGTCTTTGGTGCAGGCTGGAGAAGTTGTTTGACCGCAACTGAGCTACAAAATATAAGTATCTTTTGATTATTTTAACAGATTACTGTTTTTATAATTTAATATATAAAGCACTTTGTCTATTCAGAATCTTCAGAAATCTTTTTCTGTTTAAAAACTTTCATAGCTTGTTGTCTTAGGCTATTGTATAAACTGAAACATTTACTCTGTGTAATTATCTCTTGGCTAGTGGGGGCTGGTTCTTTTGTGTTCTTGTAAAAAAAAGTTGTTGTTCTGGTCTTTGGTGCAGGCTGGAGAAGTTGTTTGACCGCAACTGAGCTACAAAATATAAGTATCTTTTGATTATTTTAACAGATTACTGTTTTTATAATTTAATATATAAAGCACTTTGTCTATTCAGAATCTTCAGAAATCTTTTCTGTTTAAAACTTTCATAGCTTGTTGTCTTAGGCTATTTTGTCCCACCTTCCCTCCCTGTTGGTGTCTTGCTGTTATACTTGGTGGCTTTGCAGTTGCCCGCCCCTACTGTGACACACCTCCCAGTCTAGTGTCATTAGCTCATTCTTCTTAATACAGAGAGAACATTTGATAAGGCCTTCTGTTCCTCCTTTTACCTTTTCAAAAGTAAAACAAAACTTTTTTTTTCTTTTTCGCCTGAACCTTCTTGTGTTCTGACTGTCCTTCTCAAACATATTGGAAATATACAGTATATTTCAGAGCATTTGTTATAACTGTATTTGCTATAACTGATTTAAGTATTTTTTTCTGGCTATTTGAATATTTACTGCTTAGCGACTGCATCTTAGCCTGTTTATACAGCTCTGCATTCTATTTAAACTGTTTTTGTGTTGATTAACTGTTTTGCACTCTTAAAAGTTATTTGTTGCTTAATTTTACCTGTAGGCTAACACACTCAAGTGTGCTAGCCATAAAAGCATTTATAGCATTTACTGTCTGTTTTTTTCCTTGTCTCTGTAAAAAAAAAAAAAAAAAAAAAAAATCTCTTGTTTTCCTACCTTACTGAACTAGAGTAGTCCAGTTTCAGAGTTGCTGATCCCTGGGCTTTGTTTTTAGTTCCTGTTACTGATCCATTGCCTTGTTAGGAAGGAGGGAAGTTTCTTTGCTTACCAGTGGGAGTGGGAAGCACTGAGCAGCCTTTTTGTCCGAATTGGTGAAGTTTCAGCCAGAAACTAATAGTCTATTGGTCGTTTTGGGCCAATTCCTAGCTCCTTTCAGCCCCCTGCTATAAAACACGCTAAACACGTGTTTTCCAGCTTGTACCAACTCTGCACAGATCCTCGTGGTGGCCTGCAGAGTGATCCAAGCAGCAGAGAGCTAAAAGAGTGACTTTCTACCAGATATAAGTATTTTTGTGGCTTTCCCACTGTTATTAAGCTAGCGACTGCATTTCGCCTGTTTTACTGCTACTTTAAGTGATTTCTGCATTTTACACTGTTTATTGCACTTTAAGTTACTAATTGTTGCAAATTGTTTCTGTAGGCTACACACTAAAGTCGCTAGCCGATTTACAGCATTTATAGCATTTACTGTCTGTTTTTTCCTTATCTCTGTAATAAAACAAAAATCTCTTGTTTTCCCACTTTACTGAACTAGAGTAGTCCAGTTTCAGAGTTGCTGATCCCTGGGCTTTGTTTTTAGTTCCTGTTACTGATCCATTGCCTTATTAGGAAGGAGGGAAGTTTCTTTGCTTACCAGTGGGAGTGGGAAGCACTGAGCGCCTTTTGTCCGATTTGGTGAAGTTTCAGCCAGAAACTAGTAGTCCATTGGTCGCTTTTGGGCCAATTCCTAGCTCCCTTCAGCCCCTGCTATAAAACACGCTAAACTGTACTGCTGATCTAACCAGCATATCCTATAACTGAAAAGTTAATCTCTACTTGATTCCCAAGTAGACTATTCTCTATCTGTAAAGCCTAGCACTTACTCCTACAGTACTTGCACCTTGATAAAGCACTCTTATTATAGATAGTACCCCACCAGCCCAAAACCCACTTCCCCGAGTCCTTTGAAAGTTCTTTATCTACTACTTCTAGTATGTCGAGGGATCAGTTGCTAGTGTCCTCTCCAGCTCAACTGGTGAACCTGGGAATATTGAGGCAATGTTACAATTGCCTCATGTACACAGACAATCCTCTCCTTCTCCCACAAAACACAAATACATGCGAGAGATGCAACTATACGGCCAAACTGGAGGCTGAGCTCTCTCAACATAGGACTGGCAAGACCAGACAGGAGGAGAAGGCAACCACACACAATACATACCCAGTCACACATGGTACCATCACAACTTCAAATCATACACATACTCACACAAAGACATACTCGGAGGCTCTGATCAAAATTTACCAAAACAGCAGAGGCCACCAAAGCAGACACCCAAACAACTACCACCTCACGACCCAACACATGCAACACATAGACCACACAGTCAGAGTGTCAAACAGTCACAGCCCTTAAGGCCAAACAAAATGCCAGACACACTTGTCATTGGTGATTCCATAGTCAGACACACTGACGTCCCGCTCACCAGACTGAGTAAGGAGAAGGTCACAGTAAGCTGCCTGTCGGGCGCTAGAATCCGCCACATAACGCAAGCACTCAGGTCTCTCAACAGCAGGTACAAGTACGACTCAGTCATTGTCCACGCTGGTGTCAACGACCTGAGATGTACCTCCTTGGACTACATGAAAAGGGACGCCGAGGAGCTCTCTGATTATGTAGCCCAGGCAGGTATGACCCTGACCTTGAGCAGTATCCTACCTTCACCTAGAATGATGCCACAATACAGTGATAAGATGATCAGCTTTAATAATTGGCTTAAATTCTGGTGTCATTCAAAGGGATCCAATGTCTGTCTGCCTGGGATGACATGCTGGACAAGCCACGCTGCTTCAAGGGACGGCTTGCACCTGTCACCCTGGGCTTCCGGATATTGGCAAAGGCTCTTGCCACCCCATAGTGCCTTTTTAGGCAAGGCTCAAATTCTAAACCTACCACCCTAGAACACCAAAAGGAAAAAACTAAGGGTAATGCTGCTCAATGCCAGAAGTCTCAATCTCAAGATGCACGCACTCGAGGCCCTTCTCAATATGGAGAACATCGATGTCTGTGCTGTGACAGAAACCTGGTTCAAGGCTCCTGAGAGCACCCCAGCACTAACAGGTTTCACCTCATATCATACGTTCCGGCCCCAAAATCCGGACAACACCAAGAAAGGAGGGGGGGTGTCCATATTCATAAAGGACACCCACACCTCAAGGTTGGTGGCAACGCACGATGCATCGGAGACCATCCAGGTGCAATTAACCATAGGCAAGACTGCTCTGCAATTTGTAGCATGTTACAGGCCACCCTCTCAAACTCAGGAACCTCACATGGCCTTCCAGAAAACATTGGAGGATAAATGTATCTCCAAACACCATCATACTAGGTGACTTCAACTACCCTAATATAGACTGGGAACACTACTCAAGCCCGAACACTCTAACCCAAAGATTCCTGGAGTTCATAAACTCAAATGCCATGGAACAACTAGTCACCATCCCCACAAGAGGTGAAAACATACTTGATCTCATCATCACGAACATGGGATCAAAATGTTCAACACCGGAAGTATACCCCTCACTGGTGAGATCAGATCATAAACTAATCTCGCTGGAGGTCCTCATCCCGCCCCCACCTGAAACAAAAAGACCACAGTGAAAAACTTCTCAAAAGCCGATTTCACACTTCTAAAACTAGTGTGGTCTCCTTTAAGGCCCCTGAGCCAGTGGTAAACATTACTCAAACCGCTGAATCACTTACAAATGCCTTCTACCAGCACCTACAGGACTGCATGGATCAGGCAATCCCAAACAAAACTAAGACTCTCTGTACCAAAGGCAAGCGTCCAGTCTGGTGGACCCCAGCCATAAACAAGCTCTACAACAAAAGGAGGAAGCTACTACAAGATAGAGCAAAATCCTTGAAAGGTAAGACACCTTTGATCATTATAAGTAAAAACTAAGAGCTCTCATAAAATCATCCAAGGCAAATTTTGAGAGAAAAATCGCCAAGGACTCTAAAGACAATCATAAGGCCTTCTTTAGCTATGTTAGAAACCTAGGAGGAAACTCCCAGATATGCTCAGAATTAATTCAAAATGATGTGAAAATTACTGAACCTACACACATTGCTAACATACTGGCTGACAGGTTCAGTGCAAACTTCTCCCCTCCCGCCCGGCAAAAGGAGAGATATCTATTCCAGAGGATTGTAGCCCCGCAAACATCTCCAACGCCCAGGTGAGAACTGGCCTGACTAAGGCAAAAACACAGCATCCATGGGACCGGATGGTGTCCCCGGCTGTGTGCTTCATGAACTCAACGAGGAATTAAACCCACAGTTAGGACAGCTGTTTAATCTTAGCCTCACCTCAGGATACGTACCCAAGGAGTGGCGCACGGCGACTGTGGTCCCACTTCATAAGGGCGGTGCCTCCACAGACCCTGGAAATTACCGCCCCATTAGCTTGACAAGCCTTATCTGCAAAGCCATGGAGAGGATCATAATGGAACTCATAAATAAAGACATAGGGAACTTGCAGACTTTGGATCCAACTCAGTTTGGCTTTGTCAAAGGCAGATCCTGCCTCTTAAACTTGGTTGACTTTTTCGAGACAGTCACCAAGGCCATTGATGAGGAAAGGCAGTCCATACAGCCTACCTCGACCTGGCAAAGGCCTTGACACAATACCCCACTCAGGTATCATCGAAAAACTCATCAGCTTGAATGTAAACCCATACATCACAAGATGGGTTGCAAACTGGCTAAGCGACAGAACCCACAGGGTCAGAGTTGCTGGAGCCATGTCAGACTCAAAGCCTGTCACAAGTGGTGTCCCACAGGGCTCAGTCCTGGGTCCACTCTTGTTCGGCATCTACTTTTCTGAAGTACAAGCAAACACAGGAGGGTTATGGCTGACAAAGTTTGCAGATGACTGCAAACGATGCGCCATAGTCGAAAACACATCTGACACAGATATCCTGCAGAAGGGCCTCACAGAAATGGATAACTGGTGCCAGAGCCATGGCCTGAAGTTAAACGCCAAAAAATGCATAGTCATACCCTTCGGGAAAACAAGGTTACCCCTAGCTACCATATAGGTGACAATCCACTGAGCACAGAAAACGTCATCAGGGATCTGGGGACCCAAGTTGACAGTAGTCTTTCGTTTGACACTCATGTTGCTAAAGTAGTTAGGAAAACCTTCTATATCGCCCACCTGATCATGAAGGGATTCACATCTAGATCAAGTGAGGTCATCGTCCCCCTGTACTCATCACTCATTAGACCTATGATTGAGTACAATGCCCCGTTCGGAATGTATCTGACCAGACACCTGATGCAGCTTGAAAGGCCCCAAAAGTTCCTCACCAAAAGGATAAAGGGTCTCAAAAATATGTCTTATGCTGCCCGACTGAAAGAACTCCAGCTTTATTCAGTCTCATACCGCTTGCTCAGAGGTGACCTGTGCTTGACATATAAGGCCATGTCAAACCCAGATTTGATGAATATGCTTCACCTCAAAAAATCTAGATCCCTCAGAACCACAAGGGCGGGAGAATTAAACCTTGACACGGTTATAAATAGAACGTGCTGGAGGGACAGATTCATCACCCAGAGACTCCCTATGCTGTGGAACAAAATCCCGGTACATGTGAGGCAGAGCACCTCGCTGGCCTTGTTCAAGAGGAATCTTGACCAATGGATGGGAGATCGCAGATATACCCCAGGGATTACTTCAGTGTCACTGCTTGACAGAGGCACAGAAAAATGATAGGCATAGTTTTTATTCAAACTAAAGGGGTGGCGAAAGCCACATAACTATGGGCTAGGCTTATGAATGCCCTTGGGCAGATAGCCTAGTATGAACCTATGAACCTATAAGATGAAGGGACAGATTCAGAGTTTTCTCCTCAGATTTCTGATTCAGACTCAGAGGAGAGCTCCTTTTCTGATTCTGCCTATGGGGGGGGGGGTCTCTTTCTCTGAAATTTTTCCAGAATGTGTTAGTTTTTTCAGTGAGAACACTGAGGTTTCTCAGTTCCTCAGAAAATACTTTTTTTTTTGCAGAAGGAATTTCCAGAACACTCATCGTTTCCTCCTGATCTGTTAGCTTTGGAGGATGTGTGTTCATACCTGTAGTTTTCATGATAGTCAGCTAGCTGCACCTAAAACGCACATAAATGTATGAAGTTCCAAAGTCTTTTAAGTTTTTATACACTCTTCCCAAACCTAACACAGCAGGTATAGCTTTAGTTAGTCATCCTAATGCTGCTAAGCATTTAGTTAATTCCAGTCCTGCTATTTCTGATAAGGATGGGAAGATAATTGATAAGTATGGGGGAAAGTGTATGCTTCTGCAGTTTTGATTTTCAGTATTTTGAATTGTCAGGCTCATATGTTAAAGTTTGTCCAGATTAATTGTGAATGTATGAGGGTTGTTTTGTCTGCAGTTTCTTCTTATGAAGAAAAATCTGCTTTAAATAATTTAGTTTCTTCAATTATACAAGTCAATACTCATTGTTTGCAGTGTGTATATGATACTTCTTTCAGAGCTATGGCCACTGGTACTGTTTTGAGGATGAACCTACCAGATGATGATAAAAATGAGATTTTAAAGTCTCCTTTGGATAGATATTTAGTTTTTAGCCCCTCTGGTAGAGTGGTAATCAAAAAGTGATGAAAGGGTTAAGTTGATTCAGGGAATCGCAAACATTTTCAGACCTCTTTTTCCAAATTTTCAAAAGTATTCTCTAACCCCTTATCCAGTTTTGGCAAAAAGAATGCAGGTAAACAGATGTTTAAGAAGAAATGACAGGGGGAGTCCAAACAGTATTCTGGAACCATACAAAAACCAAGGACAGTCCAACAGGTCAGAATGACTATTTAAGGAATCCTGTATCGCTCTCTTCTCACCCTGGCAGCTCCATTTCCCTCCCAGAATGTCTAAATCTCCACCTTTCTGTTTGCCAACAGATAGTTTTAGACAAATGGCTTCTAAAGATCATTCATCAAGGTCACAGATGACAGTGAGAGGAAATTTGTCCATTCCAGGGGGAAATCCCTAATCCATCAGCCCAGACCAGACTGTTTTATTTCTACCTCTCCTTCGTCACATACTGCCCCAGGGAGTCATAGAACAAGGTCCTCATTCCCAGGTGGGGAAATGTCTTTATTCAAGGATGTTTTTAGTGCCAAAGAAATAACATGCTTAAAGACCAGTTCTAGATCTTTCTTTCTTTCTTTCCTGTTTATGATAGTATCCAAATTCAAAATGATGTTGCTTCACAGCCTTTTACCTCTTCTTCCTCATTCAAGTTTCCTGATTAGACTAGATTTAAAAGATGCTTATTGTCACAACCCTATTCATCCAGACTTCAGGTGCTCTTGATGTTTTGTGTGTTTGGATTACATTATCAGTTCTCTTCCCTACCCTTTGGACTGTCTGCTGCATTAAGAGTGTTCACAACGTGTCTAGCTCCAGTTATACCTCTTTGAAACCAACAGGGTATTCACATTTTTCCATATTCAGATGACTTGCTTATCTTTACGAAGTCTTTTTCAAAGTGTCAGGAATGTTTCACTTGGGTGAGATAAATCCTATTTAAGCTGAAATTCCAAGAGAATATTCAAAAGTATTTTTGTCTTCATCATACAGGATTGTGTTCCAGGGTCGTCAGCTAGACACCTCAGTTCAAAGAGTTTTTCTTCTACAAGAAAAAAATAGATCTTTAGATCTGTTTCTAAGGTTTTCCACTCAGACTTCATTCATTGCAAAGGAATACTTCAGGATTTTGGGTCTCATGACATCCATGATTCTCATGAGACCCTTGGCAAGATTCCACATGAGAAAGATACAAAGGCATCTGAAGTCTCTTAGGTTCCAGCACCAACATCCTTTCTCTTTTCAAATCCCAGTGCTGGAGGTTGTCAGAAGAGAAGTCAGTTAGTGGAGACAGCAAATATCCTTAAATCTAGGTGTCCAAAGCAGTCGGTCACCACAGATTCCTTGTACTTTGCTTGGGGAGCAATTTCAAGAGGGGGTAAAAGTGCAAGGTGCATGGGACACCAGGAACAGATGCAAGCACGTAAATATAAAAGAGTTGCTTGCCCTAATCAAGACACTTAACTATCTGAATCAACTTTGGTCCCCAGGACCTCTTCAGGTTGTTACAGACAATGCCACAGTCATGTGGTGCATCAATAAGCAAGGGGAACCAGGTTGTAACCCCTTTGCAGACTAGCCATGTTATCTTGGGATATAGCTTCATAGCACAATCTCATTCCACATGCAACCTACATTCCATCTGAGCAAAACTGTGCGGCAGACAAGCAGAGCAGAACAAGATCTGAGCTGCAAGTTCTTATGTTGAGTCAGGCATATCTCATTTTCATAACAGACAGGTTTTTCTTGAGGACTAATGTAACTTTTATGTCTAAAGTGGTATCCGTTTTTATGTTAATCCAAACTATCCATCTCCCAGTTTTCATTCCTGAACCTAAAAATAAGGGAGAAAGGATACTTCATACCCCGGATGTCTACAGACAACCCAGGTACTATCTTGACAGAACTAACTCTTTCAGATCTTTGAATGAATTTTTCATTTCTTGTGAAAGTAAGAAAAAGGAGCAATCTGTGTCAGAAAAGATTATTTCCAAATGGTTGTCTAATGATATTATCATTTGTTATACTCACCACAATGAAACTATTCCAGACAGGGTCATGGCACACTCTGTAAGAGCCTTTGCTTCATCTATGACTTTTTGGAAAGGGGTGGATTCTAGACATGTTCTAGAACCTGCAACTTAGTCCTCTGTACATACTTTATACAAATCACAATAAGCTTGATTCCTTCTCTAAGTTAAGATCAAGCTTTGCTAGGTCCAGTATGCATTGACACCTGGAACCCTTCCCCTTCTATCTCCCAAATGTAGTAAGCTAGGTTAATCTACCCATACAGCTAAGGCTACTGCAGCAGTGATCAATATGATCAATATAGTACAGTTATGTAAGTAAACTTACCATAACAGTAGATGTTCTAATTATCACTGCTGCAGTAGCCACTCTCTCCCTCCATCCCCTGTGTTTTTGGATATGTTGTTTATGCAAGGGTGTGGATATTTAATTTTTGTTACTAGCATTGTCCTTTCAGGGCTCAGTCTCCCTGTCTCTGTTGGCATGAAAGCTCTGAAGGGCTTGGCACCTAAAGCTGTCTTTTTAGTCAGCCCAACTCAAACTGACTGACGGTTTGGGCATGTGGAAGGTGCCATGAAACTTTAGAAGCTGTCTGGTTGTTATATCCTATGGAAGATATAACCCATATAGCAAAAGCTAGTGCAGCAGTGATCATTGAAACATGTACAGTTATGGTAAGTTTAATTATCTTGTTTCTGTATAATGCAAGTATTTCTTGCAGCCTCACTTCTGAAGGTAGTTAATTTCAAACAGCTGGGCTTTGACTAGAGGTAGATCTTTCTCCTGTGGATGTTTTAACAGAAGGTCTAATGAGGGTAATACCATTTTCTTGGCTTACTCTTAAGTGTGTAGTTAGGCTGTTTGATTTGTAATTTTATTTTCAAAGAAGGGCAGTGTCCCATTTTTAAAGCTCGTACATTTGTCAACTTAGTAGAAATGTGGCTCTGTCATTCACAGGTAGCCAGTTATATCAGTGTAGAAACTGTCAGTGCTAAGTTCAGAGTTCTACAAGAAGAAGCTGGGTCAGTAATCAAGGAGCCTCATTCTTCATCACTGACACTAGAGAGGGATGTTCACGTGGAATAGAAATAGATACACTCAGTATTTCTACATGCAGACCTCTCTGCATCAAGCACAATTTCCCTTAAGGGCACACACACAGCCTAGGGTCTGGGTGTCCCTGTCTGTCTCCCTCCAAGTCCCCAGTAAGACTCCCCATTGGCACAGCAAATCCTAATGGAAATTTGACTTACATGCCAGGAAAATCCCAGATTTTCCTCTAATGTGATGCTTGCACAAATGTGTAACAGAAAAAAGTTTAATGGGGTTGGTATTCTAGTAAGAAGAGAAACAATTTACTTATTTCTTTATACCTACTGAACCTTTAGCAACCCCTGAGGAAAATGAAGGCATGATTACATCAGAAGCACAACTGGTTTAATTAATGACCTCTGTCAGTGCTATGAACCAGCACCTCCCCAGCTCTTCCAGTGAACAGCAAAAAACATAAATAAGTAAATAAAAATTTAATTCACTGTAATAAGCTGTAAGTGATCTGCTTTTTACAGATAAATGTACACCCCCCCCAAAAAAAAAAAACTGACATTCCTTCTACTTGCACACCAACCAGTTAGCCAGATGAATGACATGACCCCGCCATTTCTTCCAGCCCTAGCCATTCAGGTGTCATTTCTGTGCCCTGCCCCCAACCTCCTTTAACACATGTTATTCAAAACACAGCATTTCTTCTTTTAAACTGTACCAAAGTGTTTGCAACAGTTTTTACCTGCCTGCATGGACCACTTCAGTGCTCATGTTTTAATTAAAAAAAAATATTTTTAAACTGTAACAAACTGCTTGCTACAAATGTAGTACAGTTTACACCCTGCCTGCATGGAGTGCTACAGCACTCAGGTTTTAGTTAAAAAAATATATATAAATATTTTTTTTTTACTTTCAAACTTTAGCAAACTGTTTGCTACAAATGTGCCTGACTGCATGGAGTGCTTCAGCACTCATGTTTTAGTTTAAAAAAAAAATATTTTTAAACTGTAGCAAACTACTTGCTACAAATGTAGCAAGCAGTTGCCACAATTTAGACTACACACAGAGCACTAAAATGATCAGGGTTGACCACAAATGCAATGCTGGCTTTTAAAAGCCGATATTACATTAAAGATTGATCGGAATCAGCTGATTGCATCCCCCAACACTTTTCGCCCATGGCTGTTGTCTCTCTCACCCCACCCTAGTATCTAAACATTTCTTGAAGACAGTAAACTAACTTTCTAATCCTAAAAAGTAACTCTGTCCGTAATAAATCTGCTTCTTCTTTTTCAAGAAATTACAGATATCTGGGAACAATAACCAAACACATTCTTATTTCTAGTTTTAATTAAATTGTTTATGATCTTAAAAACCACATTTACTGCTGGTGTATTATTGCGTACACATTTGGATGAATGTATTAAATCTACCCTTAATAATTTGTGGCTTATTGTGTAGAGATAACTTCATAAGCCTATTAATTTAGTCCAAACCTTTAACATTACTGATTTGTTTTGTAAAATATTTTTGTACTTTTCCTAATGTTTTAATCTGAGGAAAGTTATAAAAACAAATAGCTGTACAATACACTAAGTAGTAGTAGTAATAAGTAGTCTGACTACTGACATAAAGTGACAGTAAAACCTGTGTATCCCTACATGCAGTTGTTCTTAAAATTTCCTTAATAGCCATAAAACACTTCTTGATAATTGCCAAAATATTAGCTTCAAAAGAAAAAGGATTATCCACTATCCCCATATATGTGTTATAATGTCCGCATATTTTAACACTATATTGTTCAATTCTGAAAGTTAACAAGGATTTTTAGAACCATAATGAATAATCCTCAGTTTTTAACATAAAATTCCTTTGCATTATTTCTTGACCAAGGTCTTAAGGATTTCAAAGAATTCTGCTATCTAAACTGATCAGATTGATTATTAACAGTAGTACGAGCTTTTGTATCACCAGTTAATTCACTGATCAGTATCTCATTTTGCATTTGAAGGCAAGACATAAATATTGCAAACAAATATGGCCCAAGTGCTGATCCTTGGGGCACTCCTATCTGAGTGAATGAATAAGCATTTCCAGTTTTAACCTTTCAGCTTCTCCATTTTAATCAGTTTCTTACCCACCTATTAATAAATCCATTTATCTTAACTTTTTATTATATTCAGTAATTCAGATGTGGTATACAACTTGATGATACTATAGAAATTGTGTAAATGTTGTTGAATATTAATAATAATATACCAAGATAACAGCCAGATTTTATAACCAATGCTGAACCATCTAAAACTCTTAGAAAATGTCATCTTTAAAATCTTTAATTGTTTGCAGTTTGTCATAAGACACAGTATTGCTTGGGTATATTACTCTGGTAATTTAATACCCGACTCTGGATTTTCATTCTTGTCAGATCATTGGACATTAAAACCTTTTTTTGGAATGAATATTATTCCTATTCTGAAAATAATATTAAAATGGTTTGAGTTAAGTATTCTGATTGATATCATTAAATTTTATGTTAACAATTACTGAGCTACAAATCTAGGTTTAATTAGCTCTGCTGAAGTGCTGTTGATCAGTGATTCATTTTACTAGCAGAGAAGTAAGAAAAATGCATCAGTCCTGCAGAGTTTATCCACATTTAGGTGTTATATGATTGCAGAGTTAGATATTTTAGTAAAGATAGAATGAAAAAAGGCATCCATGAAAGGATTGTGTGTGTAGAGGGTATGTCTTTTTACAAATACAATTATATTCCATTTAGAAATAACATGTCAGTCAAAAATGATAGTTGGCTGTGGCTATGTTCCTTCATACCAATTAAACTCTTTTTAAATTATTTTTATTGTGGATTGAATAGGCGTCCCTTATCTAGGGTAACAACAGTAGAGCTACAGGTATGAGTTAAACAGATACATTGGTGTGAACTGAGCAGTGACAGAATTTCCTTGTTGTTATTCGATGGTATTAAGTAGGATATGTATGCTAAGAAGTCTGTCAAGAGCAGTGACAGAATTTCCTTGTTGTTATTCGATGGTATTAAGTAGGATATGTATGCTAAGAAGTCTGTCAATTGTGCTATAAGTCTAAATATGGGTACCAGGATTGTTTTATTTTCTATTTCTTTTTTGCCACTTTGCCTGCCTACAATCAAACCCTCCTCAGATCAGTCAAAGCCCATTCATTCTTTTGTAGAAGGGATGCTTCCAGAGTACCATATGGAGGCAAGAACCACCCAGGGGAAGCTATCATAAGGGCAGAATGTAAGCATTGTCAAAGGCATTTTCAAGTGCCTGAAAGACTAGGGGAATAGCCACTGACTTTGGTACATAATTTCTCACGAGTTCTAGGGTATCATTTGTAGGGATACAATAGCTGTTTAGACTCCTTTTTAAAATGCTTCCACATTAAATTGAAGGCATCTCCAAAGGAGCATCCTGAAGCATTCCCTGAGCAAGATCTTGAGGAGAAAAATTCCCTCCTCTTTGGTGCCGTACCCCAAGAGGAGAGAACAGTTGTAAAGAGTAGGCTAGGCTCTGGTTCTCATCTTCACCGTTTTTCAAGGCAGAATTCCAGTCTGGTGAGGGATCTCACTTTCTCTTGGCTAGAGAAGGTATTCCTGTAATGGAATGCTCTGTAAGCAGAGGTGAGGGAGGCAGAGGTAAGCTTCTTAGTTTTCCACAGAGACAGGATGTCTCTTCATACTAATCCTTTTTTTTTTTGCCCAGGGTGGTCAATGAGTTATCCCTTAGTCAGTCTATTCATCTTCTTTCCTTTTTTCCTTCCTTGCAGTCTGCCAGTGAGAAGGTTATTCACACCTTGGATTTGCATAGACTACTCAGATATTATTTGGATAAAACTAAAGTTATTTGCCAGTCTGAGCAGCTTTTTGTTTCTTTTCATCCCAGGACCTTGGGTTAGGGTATCTGAGGAGGAGCACCTGCTCTGTGATATATAGCAATAAGTAGCCTGTTTTTTGCTTATTTGTAGTAGTTATTGCTTATTCTAGATATTTATAGCAATTGTATTGTATACTGCATACTTGTACTGTATTTTATAACTATTGGCTCACTGCAGGTTTTTTGCTGTGATAAACATTTCTGCAGTGTTTCCTGCCTAAAATAGTTTAGGTCGTAGCTGTAATATTGTCCATATTCCTCACTGGGTTGTGGGCCTAGTTGTTTGTTAGAGGCTGTTTTCTGAGCTCATTGTCCAGACCATCTTAGTTAGCAAAGACCATCCCCCACTTCAAGTGAGTGTTTAGTGTTATGGTCATTATAGCTGAGTTGCCAGGTCTACGGCTTGGAGAAAGCACCTCATTGGTTCTTTTGAACTTGTTTAAAGTTGTTTCAGGTTTCACCTTTCTGTTAAGAAGTTAACTTGAGTGTTTCAGCCATTACACACAGAGCTAAACATTTCTGTAGTGTTTTCTGCCTAAAAATATCTTCCCACCCTACCTCCCTATTGGCATCTTGTCTTTATACCTGCTGGCCTTGCAGTTGCCCGCCCCTACTCTAAATTTGATCTTGGACACTCCTCCCAGTCTGGTGTCATTAGCTTATTCTACCTAATACAGAGAGAACATCTGAGAAGGCCAACACACTTAGTTTCTTTCCTTCTGTTCCTCCTTTCTCCCTTTCTTAAAAAATGCCTGAATCTCCTTGTGTTTTGACTGTGCTTCTCAAACATTTTGGAAATATAGAGTATATTTTAGTGCATTTATTAAAACTGTATTTGCCTTAGTATTGCTACAACTCAAGTGCTCTAGGTTGCACTGCATCTGAATTGTTTTAATGTGTTTTAGCTGCTTTTCTGTATATATAGACTTTTCTGTATATGTAGACTAGCTACTTATTCTACTGTATTACTGCCTCTTAAATAGTTTTTCAGTTGTGCACTTGCCTTGCTTCATTTAAAAAGTTTTAAATTGCTATTTTTGTAGAGTTTTAATTGCATTTACTGTTTAGTGCTACACACTCAAGTGTGTTAGCCTTTTCTGTGTTTATTTGCTGTGTGCATTGTTTAGCCTGTTTTAACCAAAAAACAAAAAATACTATCTAGTTTGCTCATTTCCCGCCTTTTCTAGCTGGTATACTCCAGATCCCAGGGTTTGCTGGTTTCAGGATTTTATTTTCTGTATTCAGAGTTATCCAGACCTTGCTATGGTAGAGGGAAGTCCTACTGCTTACCAGTGGGAGTGGTGAGCATTGTACTGCCTATCTAACACTAGATGAGCAATTTCCAGCTCTGAAATTATAATTGTATTAGCCATTTTGGGCTGATTTCTATCCCTTTCTACTTTCTGGCTTAAAAATGTGTGTGTTTGCGCATTTTTCGCATCGTGCTGCACTGCGGGGCTATGGTTAAACTATTCCAGGTGCCAGAAAGTCTACTCTTCAAATTTTCTCTTAGAACTAGCTGGTTTCTCAGTAGTAGCACTAAAATCTGAACCCCTGTGACTAGCAATTGCTCTAGAACCAGCTGGAAAGCACTAGGAAGCCTTAAACTGATACAAGCACTCAATTCTCCTTGTTAATAAGGAAAAATTAATAGTAGGCACTAAACAGCCTGTAATTGAAAAGTACCTTGCAAAGGTAAGGGAAAACAGCTCTTGCGCTTTACAAAAAAGCACCTAAACAGGCATGTCCAAGGGTCAGCTTTCGGTGATTTCTCCTGTCCACCTGGTGAATTTGGGCATACTTGGGCAATGCAGCAACTGCCTCATGTACACAGACAACCCTCTCCTCCTACCACCCAACACTACAACCTGTGAGAGATGCACTTACATAGCCAAATTGGAAACAAAGCTCTCTCCAGTCAAGATTGGAGCACTACACCTCAAGCAACACATAGCCCTTCAAAACCCACACCATCAACACCCATACATAGCAACACTAAGCCCACATATGCAGAGGCCCTTAACATTAATCTGCCCAAGCAACAAGGACCTCTGAAGCTGAAACGCAAGCAAACACCAGTCACAACCAAAGTGACACATAGCTCACAACATCAGAGTGCCACACATTGTCCATGCTGGTGTGAATGACCTGAGACGTACCTCCCTGGACTACATGAAAAGAGACATAGAGGAGCTCTCTGACCATGTAGCCCAGGCTGGTATGACCCTGACCTTGAGTAGCATCTTGCCCTCACCAAGAATGATGCCACAGTATAAAGACAAAATGATCAGTTTCAACAATTGGCTAAAGTATTAGTGTCATTTAAAGGGGATCCAGTGTCTGTCAGCCTGGGATGACATGCTCGACAAGCCACGTTGCTTCACTAGGGACGGCTTGCACCTGTCTCCCTTAGGCTTTCGTATACTGGCCAAGGCTCTTGCCACCCCCATAGTGCCTTTTTTAGGCAAGGCTCAAAGGACAAACCCACCTCCATAGACAACCCAAGGATAAAAAAACTAAAGGTAATGCTACTCAATGCCAGAAGTCTAAACCTCAAGATGCACGCACTCGAGGCTCTCCTCAGTAGGGAGAAAATCGATGTCTGTGCAGTAACAGAAACCTGGTTCAAGGCTCCTGAGAGTACCCCAGCACTACCAGGTTATAACTCATACCATGCGTTTCGGCCCCAAAACTCAGATCGAAGCACAAAAGGAGGGGGAGTATCTATATTCATCAAAGATACCTACACCTCCAGGTTAGTGGCACTCCACGAAGCATCGGAAACCATCCATGTGCAACTAACAGCGGGCAAAACTGCCTTTCAGTTTGTAGCCTGCTACAGAACACCCTCCCTATTACAGGAACCCCACTTGGCATTCCTGAGAACACTGGAGAATATGAAGGTCTCTCCAAACACTATGTTATTGGGTGACTTCAACTACCCAAACATTGACTGGGAAAACTACTCAAGCCCAAGCACCCTCGCCCAACGGTTCCTTGAATTTATAAACTCTAACGCAATGGAACAACTGGTCACCACTCCCACAAGAGGGAACAACATATTGGACCTAGTCATCACCAACATGGGGACTCTATGTTCCACACCAGAGGCAAACCCCTCATTGGTAAGATCAGACCATAAACAAATTTCCCTGGACATCCATATCCCGTCCCCACCCCCAGCCAAGGAAATCACTGTAAAGAATTTCTCAAAAGCCAACTTTGCACTTCTCAAGACTGAGGTGGAATCCTTCAAAGCCCCCGGGCCAGAGGATAATACAGCCCAATCCGCAGAATCCTTTACAAATGCATTCTATGAGCACCTGCAGGAATGCATGGATCGTGCTATCCCAAATAAAACCAAGGCTCAGTCCTCCAAAAACGAGACCAGTCTGGTGGACCCCGGCCATAAATAAGCTATACAACAGAATGAGGAAGCTACTACATGACAGAGCAAAATCCCAAAAAGAGAAGGCATCTCTGATCAGTATTAGCAAGAAACTTCGATCCCTCATAAAATCATCAAAGGCCAGTTTCGAAAGAAAAATTGCCCTAGACACTAAAGATAATCACAAGGCCTTCTTTAGTTATGTCAGGAACATGGGCGGAAACTCCCAGATATGCTCTGAATTGTTGCATAACGGTACAAAATATACCGAACCTACAGACATAGCCAACATCCTGGCAGACAGATTCAGCACAAACTTCTCCCCCCTTCCCCCCCAAAGGAGCAAATGCCTATCCCAACTGAATGTAACCTCCCTGACATCACAGATGCACAGGTGAAAGCTGCCATCTCCAAAGCAAAAAACACAGCATCTATGGGACCGGACTGTGTCCCAGGCTGTGTCTTACACGAACTCCAAGAAGAACTGAACCCTCACATTAAGTCACTGTTCAAAATTAGCCTTACTACAGGATATGTACCCAAAGAATGGCGTACAGCTACAGTGGTCCCACTCCACAAAGGTGGTGCCACAACGGACCCCGGAAACTATCGCCCCATAAGCCTGACTAGTCTGGTCTGTAAAGCTATAGAGCGTATTATCATGGAACTCATAAACAAAAGACATTGGGAGCCTCCAGACACTGGACCCTACCCACTTCGGCTTTGTTAAGGGCAGATCTTGCCTCTTAAACCTAGTTGATTTCTTTGAAACAGTTACCAAAGCCATAGATGAGGGCAAGGTAGTCCACACAGCCTACCTGGACCTCGCAAAAGCCTTCAACACAATACCCCACTCGGGCATCATAAATAAGCTTACCAGCTTAAATATCAACCCCTATATCACAAGATGGGTTGCAAACTGGCTCAGAGATAGAACCCACATGGTCAGAATCGCAGGTGCCATGTCCGAATCCAAATCAGTTACAAGTGGCGTCCCACAGGGCTCAGTTCTGGGACCTCTCTTGTTCAGTATATACTTCTCTGAGGTTCAGGCTAACACAGGGGGATTATGGCTGACAAAGTTCGCAGATGACTGCAAACTGGGGGCCATAATCGAATCTCCAGCTGACACAAGCATTCTCCAAAAGGGTCTCACAGAGATGGATGCTTGGTGCCAGAGCCACGGCCTCAAGCTAAATGCTAAAAAGTGCATAGTCGTCCCCTTTGGAAAAAACAAGGTGCCCACAAATTACCACATAGGTGGTAATCCATTAAGTACGGAAGAAATAATTAGAGATTTGGGGACCAACGTAGATAGTAATCTCTCCTTTGATAATCACGTTGCCAAAGTGGTTAGAAAGACCTTCTATATAGCCCACCTTATCACGAAAGGGTTCGCATCTCGATCAAGAGAGGTCATTGTGCCCCTCTACTCATCACTCATCAGGCCCATAATTGAATTCAATGCCCCTTTTAGGATGTACCTTACCTGACACCTGCAGCAACTGGAGAGACCCTAAAAGTACCTCACCAAGAGGATCATGGGCTACAAGCAGATGTCCTATGCAGCTCGACTAAAGAAACTCCAGCTCTACTCAGTTGCTTACCGCCTACTCAGAGGCGATCTATGCCTGACGTACAAAGCCATGTCAAACTCAGAATTAATGGGCATGCTCCACCTCAAAAAATCCAAGTCCCTCCAGGGACCTAAACCTCAGCAAAAAAATAAATAGGACATGCTGGAGAGACAGATTAATTTCCCAGAGGCTCCTCTCACTCTGGAATAGAATCCCAATTCATGTTAGACATAGCCCCTCGCTGACCCTCTTCAAGCGAAATCTGGACGCGTGGATGGGAAATCGCAAATTCACCCCGGGATCTCTTCTGTGTCCCTGCTAGACAGAGGCACAGTAAACTAATCTTAAAAGGGTACCTTCTGTGACCTACTTTACAGAGGCACAGTAGGCTAATCTAATAGGGAGGCAGAAGCCAAATACACTCTGGCTAGGCTTATAAATGCCCTAGGGCAGATAGCCTAGTATCTACCTCTGAACCTATGAACAACAACAGCCCCTAAGGCAAGATAATGTACCCAACACTTTAGTCATAGGTGACTGTATAGTCAGGCACACTGATGTCCCACTCACCACGCTGAACAAGGAGAAAATTATAGTCAGCTGCATGTCGGGTGCCAGGATTTGCCACATAACGCATGCACTTAAGTCACTCCACAACAAGTACAAATATGACTCTGTCATTGTCCATGTTGGAGTGAATGACTTGAGACTTACTCCCTGGACTACATGAAAAGAGGGAATACATGCATTTGACTGGCCGGTAGATGGCCGATCGGAAAATGTTCGAATGCAGATCTGCGAGTTAACATAAATGCGAACACAAAGTAAGCAAAACAGAAAATGTCCCCCCTTTGTGACCCATGATAGCACTTGTTTAGGTGGTAGAGCAGTCGGAATTGTAGAATTCGGTGTTTTCTTTAATATTCCAACCGTTCGCCACAGGGAGATTCGACATTGCAGGTCGGTGTTGTACCTGATGGATGAAAGGTCGTTCGCTCAAATGCATGTATTCCGAAAAGAGACATGGAAGAGCTCTCGGATCATGTGGCCCAGGCAGGTATGACCCTAGCCCTGAGTAACATCCTGCCTTTGCCCAGAAGGATACCACAGTATAAGGACAAAATGATTGACTTCAACAATTGGCTAAGCTTCTGGTGTCATTCAAAGGGGTCCAGTATCTGTCTGCCTGAGAAGACATGATCAACAAACCACGATGCGTTGCCAGAGATGGTCTGCACCTGTCGCCCCTGGGATTCAGGTTACTGGCTAAAGCTCTTGCCTCCCCTATAGTGCCTTTTTTAGGCAAGATTCAAAGGAGAAAACCACCACCATAACAGATACAAGCATACAAAATCTGAAGGTAATGCTACTCAATGCTAGAAGTCTAAACCTCAAACCGCACTCTCTCGAGGTACTCCTAAAAATGGAGAACATCGATATCTATGCAGTAATTGAGACCTGGTTCAAGCCTTCAGCGAGCACCCCTGCAATACCAGGCTACAACTCTTACCACACTTTTCGGCCACCAAACCAAGTCCAGGTGGAGGAGTGTCCATATTTACCAAGGATATTCACACTTCCAGGCTAGTTGCCCAACACAATGCATCTGAAATTCTCCAGGTGCAACTAAAACTAGGTAAGACTGCAATCCAGATTGTAGCTTGCTACAGATCCCCCACCATGCCCCAAGATTCTCACTACACCTTTCTAAACATACTGGAAAATTTTAAGATACAACCAAACACCCTAATACTGGGGGATTTCAACTACCCTGTCATTAACTGGGAAAACTAATCGGGTACCAACACCTTTTCCAAACGGTTCTTGGAATTCATAAATTCCAATGCCCTGGATCAACTAATCCATTCTCCCACCAAGGACTCCAATATCCTAGACCTGGTCATTACCAACATGGGAGATAGATGCTCCACACCAGTGGTCACCCCGTCGTTGGTCAGGTCTAACTATAAGCAAATCACTCTTGACATCCACATCCCACCCCCACCCCCCAGTAAGGAAACCTCCGTAAAAAACTTCTCCAAAGCCAGCTTCATGCTTCTCAAGTCAGAAGTGACAAACTTCATGACACTCATGCAGACGGGAGCTGAAAGTTCGACTGCTGAATCCTACACTAAGGCATTGTACGAGCACATCCACTTGTGCATGAATCATGCCATCCCAAATAGAACCAAGATGCTGTCCTCCAAAAAAAGAAAGTCAGTCTGGTGGTCCCCTGCCATAAACAAACTATACAACCGAAGGATGAAACTGTTGCAGAAAAGAGGAAAATCCCAGGATGTAAAAAACTCCCTTACCAGCCTAAGTAAGAAGCTGAGATCCCTCATAAAATCCTCCAAAGCTAGTTATGAAAACAAAATTGCCAAAGATTCCAAAGAAAACCGCAAGGCATTCTATAGTTATGTCAAGAATTTAAATGGCAATGCTCAGATCTGCTCTGAGCTACAACAGAATGGCATTAAATATACTGATCCCAAGGATATTGCCAATATCCTGGCAGATTGATTTAGGGCCAAATTCACCCCCTTCTCACCCCCTAAAAGGCCCATCTCAATACCAAAAGATTGCCAATTTCCGGTAATCATGGACACACAGGTAGAAACTGCACTCTCCAAAGCTAAGAATACAGCATCCATGGGACCAGATGACATCCCAGGCTATGTACTACATGAACTACAAAATGAACTGGCACCTCACCTAAGTGTCATGTTTAATCACAGCCTCACCTCAGGCTTCGTGCCCACTGAGTGAGGCACAGCTACAGTTATCTCACTCCACAAGGTGGGATCCACCATGGATCCTGGGAACTACCGTCCCATCAGTTTGACGAGCCTGATCTGCAAGGGCATGGAACGCATTATCATGGAACTTATAAACAAAGTCACTGGCAACCTTCAAACACTGGAACTCACCCAGTTTGGGTTCGTGAAGGGCTGATCTTGTCTCCTGAACCTGATTGACTTCTTCAAATCAGTCTACAGTGCTGTGGATAAGGGTAAGGTGGTCCACACAGCCTATCTGGTCCTTGCCAAGGCCTTCAACACCATCCCCCACTCTGGAATCATAGATAAACTTACTAAGCTGGGCATAAATCCCTACGTCACTCCATGGGTTGCCAACTGGCTTACTGACAGAACCCAGACTGTAAAAGTAGCCAACTCCAAATCCATCTCCAGACAGGTGACAAGTGGAGTACCTCAGGGTTCAGTCCTGGGACTGCTCTTGTTTGGCATCTACTTCTCTGAAGTGCAGGCCAACACTAAGGGACTCTGGCTAACAAAGTTCGCAGATGACTGCAAACTGGGAGTCATTATTGAATCCCCAAATGTTGTGGATATTCTACAAAAGGGCCTTACAGAAACAGATGCTTGGCTCAAGTTTAATGCCAAGAAATGTATAGTTATCCCCTTTGGGAAAAAAAAACATGTACACATGAATTACCACATAGGTGGCAGTACACTAAACACCAAAAGTGTGATGAGAGACTTAGGGACACAGGTGGACAGTAGTCTCACCTTTGATAACCACATCGCCACAACAGTCAGGAAATTCTTCTATTTGGCACCCCTCATCACTAAGGGCTTTTCATCCATAAAAAAGGAGGTCATTCTCCCACTGTACCCATCCCTCATTAGACCCATTATAGAGTACAGTGCCCCATTTGGTATACCTCACAAGACATCTGCAACAGCTGGAAAGGCCACAGAAATACCTCACTAAAAGAATCACATGCCTAAAGCAGATGCCTTATTCTGACCGTCTAAAAAAACTCCAGCTATACTCTGTGGCATATCGTCTATTCTGCTTAACATACAAGGCCATGTCAAATCCTGAGCTGTTGGACATGCTCCACTTAAAGAAATCCCAATCATTCAGAGACACACGCTCCAGGTATCTAAACCTTGTCATCACAATGAACAAATCATGCTGGAGGGGTAGGTTCCTGACCCAGAGACTCCCGATACTCTGGAATAGACTGCCCATGCATGTCAAGCAGAGTGCCTCCTTGGCCCTCTTCTAAAGGAATCTTGACAAATGGATGGGAGATAGGAAATTCACCTAGGGGATCATGTCAGTCGCCCTGCTAGACAGGGGTCCAGGGAAGTAAATATTGTGGGAAGAAATATCCAAGGAATTGTTATGGCTAGGCGTGTATAGGCCCTAGGGCCGATAGCCTAGTATGAACCTATGAACCCAAATAAACCATCTCATCCTGGATTTATTTCCAAGGTGATTTCTTTTTGTTATTCATTTCATGAAAAATGTCTTTTCTCATTGGTAAAAGCACATTCTGCTAGGGCAGTTGCCTCCTTTGGTGCTTTTTTCAAGGTTTTGGATACCAGGTCCATCCTTGAGGCTGCTACTTGGTCCTCTGTTCATACTTTCACTTTTTTATTGTGTCTTAAGGCTTTTCCCAGTTAGGGGTCACCACAGTGGAACTCTGGTCCACTAATGATCGGCAGTAGATTTTTTTTATGTGCCGAGTTGCCAGCCCTGACGCACAACTTTCAACGAAGGTACGCCCATTCACGCATGTCTCCACACAGAAGATGCTCTAGCTGAGAATCGAACAGGACAATGTCTTACTGTGAGGCGACAATGCTACCACAGCACCACCACCGCAGCTACTTTCACTAAGCATTACAAATTGATGTTATTTCCAGAGACAGGACAGGCTTTGCCAGTGCTATCCTGCTGGGTTTGTAGAGGGCTCTTCTGTACCTTCCTCCTCCCAGGCTTCCTCTTGAGCTCTTGTACTCTCCTTTAGCTAAAGATTACTGAAACAGTGATATGGAAGGGCAAAGTACAGTTGTATAAATTCTTACTGTAATAGTAGATGTCCTTCACTGTTGAAGTAACCTCACTGTTGCAGGATTTGCTCCCTCCCTTCTACCCTCTCTATTTAACTCTTGCCCTGGAGTTTCTTGCCCTCCTGTTCGAGGGTTCCTTCATTGTCTTTTTCCTTTTTCTCCTTCTGGATGCACAAATTCCCAATCCGTTGTCTTCAGTCTTGAATAATGCACCATTTGCCCTTTTACAATGTTACCCTTATGGAATAAGGGGTGATTGCTGTCAAAATGGAGAAGGGAATTAGAATATGTATCTTTACAAAAAAAAATAATAGATATTTGTTTTGTACTTTTGTTTGAAGGTAGAGGTTATTCCAGTACACTGTTAAGAGAAGTCAAGGTGAAAATTATTAACAGCAGAAGGACTAAATACACCCCAGTTTTGAGGAATTCCAACTTTGATGTACCTACCCATAGATGTCATACCTGGTACTAATAAAGTTTATGTTAACTAATTCAAATCATTACAACATGAAACACTCAATGGTAGTCCCATATATTGTTGGGGTTCACAAAATTACAACAATGTTGAGATCGAATTAAAATTTAATTTTCTTCCCAAAGTTGAAACACAAACTAGGGGATTTTCCGTTAGATACAGTACGAGTAGAAACTGTAAAAATATCCTCAAGGGTACTTCCACTTGGTTGGAATATAATGGAGTGTCCACTATGAACAAATGTAGCTTGTGTAAATATTGTAAATATATCAACCACGATCCATATGTCTGTGTGGAAGGTTTTGAGAGAATTATAGTTTGCCCTGGCCAAATTAACTGCAATACCAAATATGTAGTTTACCTAGCAATGTCCACATCTTGTACAGTCTTCTATGTGGGTAAAACCAGAAAAAGGCTTCCGGACAGTATGTACAATCATCTATACGATATTCACAAGTGTAACACCAAAAATGCCCTGAGTGGACATACACGAAAATGTATTAATTTTAAGAATTTTACTTTTTTCTGTGATTGACAGGGTGAAGTACAATGATCAGGGAGGTGATATGTATAATAAGCTTGAATTAAAAGAATTCACTTGGCAGGGTAGGTTAAACACATGTGAAGAACCTGGGTTAAATGACTGTATATCTTTACTGTGTGTTTTAAAGAATAAAGCAACTTTGACATGACTTTGTTTCTTGTGAATACCTGAAAAAAAGTTTTTACTATTATGGGCTTTGCCATATATATATATATATATATATATATATGTGTGTGTGTGTGTGTGTGTGTGTGTGTGTGTGTGTGTGTGTGTGTGTGTGTGTGTGTGTGTGTGTGTGTGTGTGTGTGTGTGTGTGTGTGTGTGTGTGTGTGTGTGTGTGTGTGTACACACACACATATATATATATATATATATATATATATATATATATAGTAGTTAGGTAAAAATTTTATGTTTAAGTATTGTATTTATATGCATTCATTTACACCAAGTATTATTCATTGTATTTTTGTATTATTAATGGTTGAAGAATAGATATTTTTGTGCTGTTTTACTTTTTTCTTTTGTCTTAGTACAGCTTTAAGGATCATTTATTCACTAATTCACTGTTGATTGGATTTGAGATCTGATTGGTAACCTTGGATTGTAAAAGTTTTGTTGTTTCAACAATTTTATTTTATTCTGATGAAGTCTATGTGAGATGAAAGCTCTTCGTAGTAGTGAAATAAAATAGTCCTTAGCTTACGTATGTTCCAACTGTGCTCCTGTTCTTACCCAGTAGTATTCCTTCAGATATTTCATCCTGCTGAAATGCAGCTCTCAGACCACTTTCTCTGCAAATGCCAGCAACACGGACACTTTCAGGGTGTATTGCCATGTTTGTTATGCTGCCATCTGTTGCACACATGAACTGGCAGTTCAGTGATGGCCAGACCTTTCTGTTAATGTGTCTGCTTCTGGGTGAACTGGGGTTTTGATAGGAATGTGAGTGCAGTCTACTGTACCATGTACATGTGGGATATTTGCAAGGATAAACAACTGATGTACCAGTTTTCTACTCCATGGGAGTAGACGGAAAGTGCATGTAGTTATCCAACTTGTTGCACATTGTTGTCAGGTATTTTGACAAGATGCAAATGGCACCTGTCTGTGACACTCCTACAGCATTCCCCATGTGCCTTTGGAATGTCCCAGATGCAAGTGCACCCAGGTTGAGACACATTTTTGTTTCAAGAGGGATGGAAAAAAAAATACAGCAAATGGCTAATAATCAAATGTTAACCAGCGAAAGTTTAACATACAGAAAAATCTTAACGTGAAAAATAATTCATCAAATGGCCATAGCTGGCCATCATCCAGAATGTAACCAACCAAGATGGGGGACTCTATCCCCACCCCCCTACCATATATACCATTTCCAAGATCGCACTACAGTGGGGAATACGGCACATTTAAAAAAAGGCTTCCTTCGCTTATCTTATGCATCGCAGTCCTTATGCATTGGGGTACTTCCTAGTTTTTGGCCAACTACAGCCATTCAATGAATTATTTTTACTGTTAAGTATGTTTGATATGTTAAACTTTCGCTGTTTAATGTTTGATTACTAGCCATTCGCTGTAATTTTTTTCCGATGCGCAAACATAGACCCATGGGTCCACTTTGCATACAGCCTGCACCAGCTATCTGTCTAGGCAGTACCTGTCAATTATTTGTTGAATAGACAGTTGGCTTAGTTGCAGCCTTGTTCTTACTCTAGCTGGCTGCCTTCTAGTATGCACAGCCACATCCTCCTCCATGGCTTGCGGTAATGCAGCCTGTTGCAGTTCATTCACTGCTGGTAGCATTTTTATTTTATTATTTTGGTGGTATTAGTATGGATTCCATCATATTCCATAGGAAGAGCTTCTTTTCCTTGTGATGTGGTATGGCATATGTTGAGGATTTCAGAAACAGAGAGTGGATTACAGCTTGTCTCATTTAAGTTGTGTTGGGTGTGCACAATGTGTTTTGGAATCTGGGCATGTGCGAAATCAGCAATTATCCTATGCTGAATAGTTAAGGACTCAGACTGCTTGCAGCATACCTTCTGAAATTGTGTATTCAGCTGGTGTGCTGAAGTCTTCCTTTGGTGTGCTGCTCTGTCCATATCTATCTTTTGGAATCCAGCCCAATGTTTTACACTGGAGTATCTTACCGATCTATACATATAAGTTTCATGCCTTGAAAAGCACAGAATCACAGAACAGAATGACAATACATTGTTTCACAGAAAGACAGTGGATAACTGTATTGCTGTTATATGGTCTGTGCATTACAAGACAAATGCATGTGACAGTGCATATATCATATCTGGAAACAGTACCTGCCTGTCTCCCTACACCATCTTAAAAAGGTAGTTGCTTTCTGTGTATCCCTGTGTATCCCTGTTTGGTGTTAACTTGAGATAAAAATTAAGGGAAAGATGTCCAAAATCAAATATTTCAAGTTGATGCCGTCATGCATATATACAGCATACCTTATCACACCTACCAGCAAAATTCTCTAATGTCAGATTTGGAGGCTCTATAGATTTGTCAGACATACATTTAACCTTTGACACTGTTATTCAAAATTTCAAGAGTCAGATATTTAGGAAGGCCACTTTTGTTAATCAGTATCTACATAGGGAAAGTCTACACCCAGTTCACATGAAAGGTGGTGTGGTGAAAAGTCAATTTATATGTCTTAGCAGGTGACAAGTGAATACTCTGTTTTTGTATGTGAGGTAGACAAACTGACACAGTTTTTTCTCCAAAGAGGTTATGATTTAACTTGGCTCCAAAAGATAATTCAGGAAGTTTTGGTGCTTAGGGACACTTCTGCCTGTCCTATTTTGAGCATTGGGGACACTTTTAGGGGAGTTTCTCTTAGTGCTCAGTGTAAAGAGTCTTCCAAATTTTCTTTGGCTTTTCCTATTCCAATATGTAATGAGATGGTCTATATTAAGAGAATTTTATTAGACCATTGGAAAGTTATAATGGGAAACACCGAACTAACAAAAATTTTGGGGGACAGACCGTACTTTTCTTACAAAAAGGCTACCAGTATTAAGTCTATTTTAGAGAATAACAATATAAGTCAGTGGCCTTAAGCACAACATCTAATATTGCAGGTAGTTTTTCTTGTGGACGATGCAAACAGTGTAGATTTATGAGCAGTGTGTCTAGTATTGAATTTAAACACATAGGGAGGAGGTTCTGGTCAAAGGATCATTACACCTGTAACACTACCAATGTTGTTTATTGTGCTATGTGTGACATGTGATAAGTTTTACATTGGTAAAACTATTTGAGCTCTCAACAAAAGAATCTACGAGCACTGTTTAGCCATCAGGAAAAGGGATGGAACTAATGCCTTGGCTATGTATGTTACAGAGTGCCCACTTTTTAAGAAGTTTTCTTTCTTTGTATTGGAAAGGGTGAACTCTGATTTATTCACAGGTGATTACAAGACTTATTTGGAGTGTAGAGAAAGTTTATGGCAAATTGTTTTGGTTGCTGATGAAACTCCTGGCCTTAATGGTTATATCAACATTAAATGTTTTTTAATATTGGCCAGGAATGGGTAGTTTATTGTGTATACTGTTTTTTATAGTATCTGCTGTATTATACATAGATACATTTTGATTGTATACCCATACATTTACATATATTAATTTACTTAAAAGAAAGTTTTTTAATATATTTATTATTTTTTAAGTTTTACTTTCATAGAGTTATATTATTAATACTGATTATTTTATTTTTTTAAAAAATGTTGGATTTCCTTTTAAGAAAGTCATGTGATGTAATTGGTTATAGTTTATAAAGTGATTGAAGTCAGTAATGCATTTGTTCTGAAGAAGCTCATGGTAAATAAAGTGAGTGAAAGTGCTTAACTCATCAATGGTCCTGTTGTTTGGATTTATTGTCTCTTTCTGGTGTCATTTCGTTTTATTTAGTTCTGAGTCTGTATGAGTTCATTTTTTAAAGTTAAAGAAATAATGACCACACCATACCTAGCCAAACAGAAGAAAAGTGACATCTGAGGTTTGGGAGGAAAATTAAAGAAATAATGATATCATCCCCAGCTCCCCACACAAGTTATAGTGCCCTTCTGTGTGTACCTCTGAGCATGGTTGGTTGTAGACTATGTGGGGCTCATGGCAGAGGTCACTACAAAACCTGTGTCAAAATCAGCTTCTACAGCTTTGGTGTATGGGGACCAATGGCTTATAGAAGCTGTGAAGGTCTGGATGTTTGCAATGCATTTTATGCCTTATTATTTTGAAAGACAACTTAATTTGAGCAAATCAGAAAAGGTCAGTTACTTTCATCCAGACAGACCCCACCCCCAACAGGCAGTTATAGCTACTTCTGTGTACAATATACACATCTGGCTGTGATAGAAGAGGATGGCTGTATAAAGTAGCTCACACAGAAAGTTGCCACACATTAAAAGTATTCAGAGTTGTTTCACACATTTCACATTAGTCCTGCAAAACCAGAATAATGAGCAAGCAACAGCAGGCAGCAAGTCATTTTGCCCTACAGACAGCCCTAACAATTATAACTACTTTGTCTGTGTATATCTCAGATGTCTAGTTCAGTAATCTGTCTTATTTCAAACAAACCACACTAGTCCCGAAAGCCAGATAGTGGCTATTTAAAATGAACAAACAGCAAGAGGTCAGTTACTTTCATCAGACAGCTGGAAAGTCCTTTCAGCAGTTATAACCACTTCTGTGTGCACTTCAAATGAGTGTGATAAAAAAAATACAGCCATGTATTTTATTTCAGCTCTGTCACCTTCCACACAAACAGTAGGTATTCCAAGTTGCTTCATAGAAATCAAATTAATTATGCAAATACACACTGGTCCTAAAAAACTAGATAGTGACTGTTTAAAATGGGAAAACAAGAGTGTCAGTTACTGTGTACAGACACCCCCCAAACAAGTATAGCTAAACGTGGCACCCATGTATTGTATTATATTGCATTTGTCAAAACCTATTTTAAACACTCCACAGGGTGAGCAATAGCAAACCCCACCTCTGCATTCAAGTCACTCACACCCTCCATTACTTTTGTGTAAAGACAGATGGTAGAACATCCATCAAGGGGCCGCTGCCCCTGCAACAGGACACCAAGGCTTTTAAAAGTGTGTTAGTAAAAGCTGACTTTGTATATATGGTGGGGGTGCTGAAGTGTCAGCAATCCTCTTGCTTCATAAGTACATTCCTGTCTCACCATCATTTATTCAGTGCTACTTCCAAACGTGTGAGAAAATGTTATGTAATGTTTAAAGTATGACATGCCTTTATTTCAGCTTTGTTACAAGAAAACAGTAGTCACACATAAAATCACTCCAAGTTGGTTCACATAAATCTCAGTAATAATTCAAAAGCACACTACTCCTGCAAAGCCAGATACTAATGATTTAAAGTGAATCAATAAAAAGAAACTCAGTTACATCTTAAAGTTTCCTCTAGCAATTTCAGTGTATATTATATTTCTTCTTGCTGCAAGGAAACAATAGCCACACATTAGGATATTCCAGTTCTGTGTTACAGTATATGCTTGCAAGAAAAGAAAAGTACAAGTAATTTTCAGGGGTTGAACTAAGCAGAGGTTGAAGTGAATGGAATAGCTGGGTGTCATTAAAAAAACTGACTAAGCCAGCAGAATTGGTGAGTAATGGGATCTCTCTTGTGAAAGAGGACAAGATTTGCATTTCCACTGATCCACACAATTTAATAAACTGATTAAAAGAGAGGATCACTCATTTCTTACATTTGAGGAAGTGGACTCAACCATGCCAAATGCTAAGGTCTTTTCAGAATTATATGCAAATTATGGATTCTGGCAGATAATGCTTGATGAAGAATGCTCTGAGTTGTGGACATTTAGTATACCATTATAAAGCCATAGATTATTAAGACTTCTATGTAGTAGCTTGATAGTACCAGAAGAACTGTCACAAAAGTCACTGAAACCTTTGAAGGTATAGTGAGCGTAGGTGATGAACTGTTGATGTTGGGACAAACAGGAAGAATATGACAAGAACCTACTACAGCTAATACTGAACATACTGAAGTAATGCAATTTTAAGTCATATAACAGGCAAGTATAAAATAAGTGACAAGTTTAGTTTGCATGAGTCTTATGTAATGTAAGACAAACTGAAGCTAGACTCAGAGAAAGTTTAAATAATAGTGTAGATGCCAATTTGGAACACAAGCAGTATCTTGCAGAATTTGTACCTAATGTGTCTGAGTTAAGTCCACCACTTAGAAAGATACTGAAAAAGGATGTAGCCTGAAAGTAGGGCTATGAGCAGCGAGAGTACTGAAATACTCAAGAAGCTAATAACAATAGCATCTATGTTGAA
The DNA here is from genome assembly GCF_019279795.1 of Protopterus annectens. NCBI lineage: Eukaryota > Metazoa > Chordata > Ceratodontiformes > Protopteridae > Protopterus > Protopterus annectens. Next base: position 457,336,373 of record NC_056750.1, read on the forward strand.
AGACTGTTATGCACACAAGCCAGTTGTATTGCAAATGGATAAAAGTCAGAATGGTATAGAAGCTGTGATTTTACAGGAAAATAGTGCTTACCTTAGGTTGAAGAGTATCTGCAGACATGCAGAAGACATCTCTTCAAGTAGAAAAAAAAACATTGTTAGCAATAGTGTACGCATATGAGAAACCCCATACATCTATTCATGGCAAAGAAGTACATGTAGAAAAGGATCATAAAATCTTGTAATACATATTAACAAGTCACTTTACAAGGTCTTTCCAACATTACACATGAAGTTGCTTAATCTGTAGAAGTGTGACCTGAAAGTGAAATAAATACCAGGCAAGTTACCACCTTTAGCAGATGTGTCGAGTACAGCACATTCAGTAGAACAGAATAGACATTTACTAAAAGAAGAGCTAGAGATTATTTTGGTGATATCACAGTTGGCAATGCCAGAATAAAAAGTGAACTGAGTAGATGTACTGTCATTAAAATTTCTTTTACTGAAATAAGTCAAATGAAAGGTTGGGCAGAGCAAAAACTGAAAGGCAGATAAGAATTTCAGCTTTACTGATCCTTCAGGTTGAAAATAAGTTGTGTCCAAGGATTAATGTTCAAAGCTGCTACAATTATTATACCTAAGACATTCAAAAAATATGTTTAAGTGAATATGTCACATTTAGAACAGTAAAGCAAAAGGAGTGAACTGCAGACATAATGTGTTGACAAGATATGTCGGCTTAGATGTAGAAAATACAGCAACACTGTGATGTGTGAACCTTGCATCATAATAACAATAAATGAGAAGAGCTGTTAACTACACAGTACCTTGAAGTTTGTGGAATTTGGTGGCACACACCTGTTTCATTTCAAATAAACAATGTCTGTAGTAGATGTTGATTATTATCCTAAGCACTCTGCAATGATCTTGCTGACAGATACTCTAAGTTCCAATGCGGTAAATGCATTGAAGTCTTATCTTTTCAAGACAAGGTAAAATTGATGGCATATCAGAAGTGGATCCAATACTAATGTTCAGTACTACCAACCTTAATAAATGTATTTAAGTTACAGCAGTTAATAAATATACTGAAAACAAAAATAATAAAACACTTTACAGGAAACATCTTTACCTTCTTTATTTTATTATTTTCAATCCCAATTTGCTCTACCTCAGAGTAGGAATGATCAACAGACAGTGCAAAACTTTTTCTTTCTTTCTCTAGTATGCTGCAGTCTTGGAAGACTGTAAAAAATAAAACAACAGTCAAGTAATAACAAGAAACAAAACAGAGAAATTTACTTCTTGAGCTGTAAATATTGAAAAATTGTGAAACAAGTAGTCTCATATTGAGCAACAGTATATAAGCCTGAAATTGTAGCTCACAATTCAGAAATTTTGTATTTAAAACATTTGATCAAGAACTGGGACTGTAAGCATATTACCTATAAGTCCATGATATCTGCAACTTAGTGGACAAGTTGAAAGAAAAATCTAGGTGACAAAACAAATAATACGATAAAAAAGAGCATTAGTGGTAGATACAGGGATTACCATCTTTTAGTTTTTGAATAAAGGAATACTCCACTGCAGAATCTCAGTCTCTCATTATTTCACTAACAGGTGGAAGATTAACAAGCAAGTTATCCATTTGAAATATGTCATTAATTCCTGAGAATCAAGTCAAGGTAAAAAGATGATGGTAAGAAAGAAGTCAGCAGTGACAAAATATTACTGTGATAAACATTCCAGGTAACTCTCATAACTGCAGAAGCAGAACATGAAATCCAACAATTATATTTGGGTTAGCAGAAGTTAATGGTTGAGCAGCTAAACTGAGATCCTTTATTGCTTAAGGAGAGGATGGTTAGTTGTAAATTAGAAACCCAAAATATCTGTATAAAACAAGAATGTTTAATCCAGCAAGTGGAAGCTGAGTAAGAACTGAAGTATAAATATGCACTAGAAGCATTTTAGAAAGTAATCTTGCGAGAAGTTGTTATGTAGGAAGTGTCTTCAAAAGAGCAAGGGCAATAAGAACTCTGCCAGAATATGTCCACAACTGAAGAAGCCAGACTAAATATTAGCAACCTATTAAATGCATTCAGATATTGAAAATTATATTTATTGACCAGCCAGATATATGAAATGATCATCTAGTTATTCAGCACTAGGCTGTCACTAATTTGAACTATACATTAGAAGAAGATTTTACAAATTTATGGTTGAATTTGTAAAATCTTTTTCTAATGTATAGTTCAAATTAGTGACAGCCTAGTGCAGCAGTAAATTTAACTATTTGCTGCATGCAATTGGTAATTACTTAATTATATAATATGATTGTATCACGTGATCTTTGTAACAGTAGTGGGCAGCCACAGTAAAGATTTCATGGAGGCTGGATATATCTAAGCTGTTAGAGTAATTGACCATCCAAACAGAGATTACAAATGTTACAAGATCATATCATGTTTCCTGTAAAAATCCACTGACATTCCAGCCATGAGGCATACCACTGCTGTATTGTTCCAGAGCCCCTGGACAAAATAATCCGTCCAATGTTTTTTCTTTTCTTTTCTTACATGAAAATGGCCAACCAGTGGTTATGTTCCAGTTTCAATGCCAGGTTCCCATATCTTGGTGGTACCAAGAACCGTTTAACAGTCAGTTATCTTCTTTCATTTACACTATGTATTAAATTGTTGGTTACCTCAAAGCACAAGAAATCTGGAGTACCAACTGACTTCTTTCATATCCCATCAGATTTTTATAAATTCTTTTGAGCTTCTCCTAGTGAAAGGTCCTCCCAGTTTGACTAACTGTGTATACTCATTACCTACAACGTCACACCATACTAGACTAAATATAGCATCTTGTACATTATAGCCCAAGCACACACATTATTATAATACGTGTTGAATGTGCTCAGTGTACATATAAAATATTATAAAACATAATTTCTGTTATTTGATACTTCTTCCAGATTGTGCATCATTCTCCCAATGTTGGGTACACTGGAGCCCAATAGACTGACCCATGCTCCCTCTATGGGGCATATTTTAGAGTATGGCTAGACCTCTAAGTTTCGTTTAGTTATCCTCTGTGCTCTGAAACCAGAAAGCAACCTCTCCAGTGTGCTGTATGTTCTATAGGCCTGTGCATTTCTGTACCTTGAAGCCACTGAATCTTTGGACAAGAATCTATTTCCTGCTTATCTTAATTATGGTTTTCTGCTTCTTGTGACACCATTTCTTTCAATGTCCCTGATTTACAAGGACAATTAACAAAATGAGTAAGCTCATTATAGAGTGCTGGGTGAAGTATGGCCATTTGATGCCTCAAAGGAGAAAGATGATATAGTATTAAGGGGATGCTATTATACTTTTAAGTGTGTTAGGTTATAAATTACATTTTTTACTGATGAAACTATACAAGCTATTTTTTCCCAAAATGATGTCAATACACAGTGTTTAATCCCCATACACATACTCTGAACAAAATTAATATATATAAATAACTACAGGGAAGAATAATTAGGCAGAGATTAACCACATTTAATTAATTTATGTTGACATTTTTGTATGATGTTATACACCAAATCTGCCATTTTACTTTTTTTTCTCTTTCTTCTTCTGTTTCTCTCTTTTTCCCTTTTAATCTTGACATGGTACTTTTCCCTAGAGAGAGCAATTGAACAGTTGGTTTGAGTTTCTCAAATTTTCTTCCTTTGAAATGGGGGGGGGGGGTTATAATTATTTCAGCAAAAAAAAAAAAACACAAGGAATAACTACTTTCAACAGTATTAAAATACTTCTGTAAACACTTCAAAGAAAAGATCCAAAAATCTTCTAGACGTTGTTGCATATTTGGGAGACATACATATATCCTCAATTGATTCTCTGTGAATTGCTTATCCAGTATCTCTTCCCAATCCTTTCTAACCTCCTCTGATTGAATCTTATATTTATCATGCAGTATTTGATGTGCTGTACAATTTTTTCCTTTTTTAACAGCAGCTTCTGTTTTAGATTCTACTAAAAACTCTACCAGTACCGGTCTTAAACTTAGGATCTCCCTGTTTCTTTCTCTTTGTCTGTACTCTGATATCAATCTTTGATAGAGAAGGCAGTTTCTAGCATGCAGTCCAAATAAATTCTTGACCTCTTCTCATTCTATTATCTTTCCCTCTATAATTATTTGGTCCCAATACCTTGGTTCTTTTGCCAGTTTTCTGCAATAAATTCCAGCCCCTTCATGCCTGATCTGTGTATCCCTATCCACAGAATCTCTTTCTCCACCCCTGTGTTGGCTTAGTTCTTAGAATACTTTCTGCTATTTTGTGACTATTATATTATATATGGTTATTGTTATTCTCTTTAAGGATCTGTATCTAAAATCCCAGTCTCTCTTTGTTTCTTGAGCTTCCCTCCTGTTTCATCATAATCCCTTTCCACTTTAAATTATAGTTTTCTGCTTGTGCCATGCATAGGAGCCTTAACTGTGTAGCTTTCAAATACCCCTTCAAACCGGGTAATCCAAGACCACCTTATTGTATTGGAAGAATCAGCTTATCCCACTTGATTCTTGCAATCTTCCCCTCCCAGATAAATTCATTCATCTCTTTATGAATTGCTATCCACAACTTCTCCTCTGTTTGATAAAAATATGCCTGACCTGTTTTTAAAACTAAAGGGACTAAAAACATTTTAACTGCTTGTATTTTGCTATCCATATTCATAAAACAGAACTTCCAATTTCTCACTTTTGTATTATCTCTTGTTTAGTCTCTTCCCACATATCCTTAGCTACCAAAACAGAATCCTTTTTAATCCATACTCGTAACTACTACATTTCATCATGTCCCCATAAACATGGATATTGATGAACTAAGTCATGTGTGGGTACATAATTTACAGCTATTGCCTTTGTTTTAGCTTCATTAATTGTGCACCCTGAAAATATTTGAAACTGTCTCAAAATGTTTCACAACACTGAAATATCCTTTTCTGTTTTTATAAGGTATAAAATAATATGATCTGCAAATAGAGTCAGCTTTTCTCGACCACCATACAAATTATAGCCTTAAATTTCTGACTCCCTTATTTTCTTTGCCAGTGGTTCTAAATGTAATGCAGGTAACAAAGGGGAAAGGTGACACCCCTACCTGGTTCCTCTGCTCAAACATAAATTTTCAGGCAAGAACCCACCCATCTTAATTTTCACTGCAAATCCTGCATATATCCTCCTAATCAGCCTAATAATGTTATCTGGGAATGCAAATGCTTCCGTTAAATTGCTCGTAAACTCCCAACTTTTTCTGCCAGATGATTTCTCAGCATGAAGACCTACCAACAACAGTGGTATTTTCTTACATTCTGCTTTCCTCTGGATCATCAGTGTTCTGTTAATGTTGTTAAATGTTTGCCTCCCCTTCACAAAACAACATTGATCCATATCTGTCAATTTTGGCATCACATTTGACATTCTTTTATCCATTATAGACACAAACACTTTATAATCATAGTTTAGGATCGATACAGGCCTGTAAGAAGCTGGCTCTGATGGGTCTTTACCCTCTTTAGGTATTTCAGCCATCACTGCTTTCCTTCAGGATGTTAGTGCTTCTCCTTCTCTTAAAATACTGTTAAACAAAACCTTCCAGATCTTTATCAGTTTTTCCATCCTAGCTTCCAAACTTCCACAGGAATGCCATCTATTCCTGGGGACTTTTCTATGGATTGGTTATATATCACCATTTTTATCTCATCTTCTCCTATCCTAACTATTAGTAATTGATCCTCATCTGTCTCTAACTGTGGCATATTTAATTCTTCCATAAACATTTCCATTTGTATCTATAAATTGGCATAATTCTTGAACTGTAGCAGTTATAGAAAAAGTCTTCTTCTTTTGGCTGCTGTTTCCATTTCTTCCTGTCCTCAGCATCTTTCTCTGTCACACCAACTACCTGCATGTCCTCTCTCACCACATCCATAAACCTTATCTTAGGCCTTTCTCTTTTCCTGTTACCTGGCAGCTTCATCCTTAGCATCTTTTTCCCAATATACTCTGCATCCCTCCTCAGCACATGTCCAAACCAATGTAATCTTGCCTCTCTGGCTTTGTCTCCAAACCTTCCAACCTGGGCTGACCCTCTAATATACTTATTCCTAATCCTGTCCATCCTTGTCACACTCAATGCAAATCTTAACATCTTCAGCTCTGCCACGTCAAGCTCTGACTCCTGCCTTTTTGTCATTGCCACTGTCTCCAACCCATACAACATAGCTGGTCTCACTACCCTCTTGTAGACCTTTCCTTTCACTCTTACTGGTACTCGTCTGTCACAAATCACTCCTGATACTCTTCTCCACCCACTCCATCCTGCCTGTACTCTCTTATTCACCTCTCTTGCACACTCACCATTACTCTGAACTGTTGATCCCAAGTATTTAAACTCATCCACCTTTGCCACCTCTACTCCCTGCATCCTCACCATTCCTGTATCCTCCCTCTCATTTACACACACATATTCTGTCTTAGTCCTGCTGACCTTCATTCCTCTTTTCTCTAGAGCATATCTCCACCTCTCCAGGGTCTCCTCCACCTGTTCCCTACTCTCACTACAGATCACAATGTCATCTGCAAACATCATAGTCCACAGGGACTCCTGTCTGATCTCATCCGTCAACCTATCACCATTGCAAATAAGAAAGGTCTCAGAGCTGATCTTTGATATAATCCCACCTCCACCTTAAACACATCAGTCACTCCCACCGCAGACCTTACCGCTGTCACACCACCCTCATACATATCCTGTACCACTCTTACATACTTCTCTGACACTCCCAACTTCCTCATACAATACCACAACTCCTCTCTAGGCACACTGTCATATGCTTTCTCTAAGTACACAAAGACACAATGCAACTCCTTCTGACCTTCTCTGTATTTCTCCATCAACACTCTCAGAGCAAACATCGCATCTGTAGTGCTCTTTCCTGCCATGAAACCATACTGCTGATCATTAATCATCACCTCCCTTCTTAACCTAGCTTCCACTACTCTTTCCCATAACTTCATGCTGTGACTGATCAGTTTAATCCCTCTGTAGTTACTACAGCTCTGCACATCACCCTTATTCTTAAAAATCGGTACCAAAACACGTTTTCTCGATTCCTCAGGCATCCTCTCACTTTCCAAGATTTCATTAAACAATCTAGTTAAAAACTCCATTGCCATTTCACCTAAACACCTCCATGCTTCCACAGCTATGTCATCTGGACCAACAGCCTTTCCATTCTTCATCCTCTTCATGGCTATCCTTACTTCCTCCTTACTAATCCACTGCACTTCATGATTCACTATCTGCACATCATCCAACCTTCTCTCCCTCTCATTCTCTTCATTCATCAGCCCCTCAAAGTACTCTTTCCATCTGCTCAACACACTCTCCTCGCTTGTGAGTACATTTCCCTCATTATCCTTTATCACCCTTACCTGCTGCACATCTTTACTAGCTCGGTCCCTCTGTCTGGCCAATCGGTACAGGTCCTTTTCTCCCTCCTTAGTGTCCAAACATTCATACAACTCTTCATACGCCTTATCCTTCGCCACCTCTCTCTTTGCCATGCACTTCATCTCCTTATACTCTTGTCTACTTTCTTCATCCCTCTGACAATCCCACTTCTTCTTCGCCAACCTCTTTCTCTGTATACTCTCCTGTACGTCTTCATTCCACCATCAGGTCTCCTTGTCCTTCTTCCTTTTTCCAGATGTCACACCAAGCACCTTTCTAGCCATCTCTCTTACTAGCTCTGCTGTAGTTACCCAGCTATTTGATAACTCTTCACTGCCACCCAGTGCCTGTCTTAACTCTTCCCTGAACTCCACCTCACAATTACCCTTTTTCAGTTTCCACCACTTGATCTTTGGTGCTGCCCTCACACTCATCCTCCTCTTCTTGATCACCAGTGTCATCCTACAAACCGCCATCCCATGCTATAACTACACTTTCCCCTGCCACTTTACAGTCTAGTATAAGTACAAAATTTGTTCAGCACAAACTGTACTTTCCAATGATAGAAGTGTTGGCATTGCATTTCATAAATCTGGTGTTTAAAATTTACAATAACAGTCATTTTTTTACATATTTTGTAAATTTTTTAAAACAAATGACAATATCCCAATGCCTGTACCATTTAAAAATCTAGTATACACATCTGATTTGCTTGTCTGGATAAGTACCTCAAATTAATACCTCAACTGGTATTGCATCATCTGTATTTACTGAGATATTGGCATAAATATGAAAAGTCACATTTCTAATAATCTGACAAATAAACAACCTGTTATATCTCCATAGCATAGCTGTACTAGATAGAGGTATCATATCAGCAGGCAGTTTCTCCAGACTGATGAAAGTTGCAAAATTATATATCACCCATCATGTTGCCATATTCTGTTGTAGAGATATTGACTCAAATATGAAAAATATAATTTCATAACTAAAGCATAAACAAACCAAATATATATATCTGATGATCTGGAGTAGGGACTTCATTTGTCAGCAACCTTTGGGTCTTGGATTCGATATCGGATCCGAGCCGAAAACTTATTATACAGCTATGGATCCGAGCTCCTAGCTCCTCCCCTCACCCATAATCCCCTGCCAACCCCAAATGACCACAGATCTAGTTTGCCGCTCTTAGATGAGACAGCTGGATTTTGAGCTCCTGGCGATTTATCAGATAAGTGCTTCAAAACTGTAAAATTAGAGTTATTTTCTGCAATGTTTAAACAGTGTGTGTGTTTTAGGTTTCCCTTTCATTAATTTCTTTCATTTTTAGTGTAAATCCTCCCCTCGCTGGTCGTAGTGTGCGTGTGTGTTGTGTTTGGGACCCATTGTGCTTGCGTAGATTACTTTAGTTTTTTTTGGGTTATCATGTCAGAGGCCCCAATACCCATTTTTTCCAAGTGCACCGAGTGTGACCATAAGCTTTCCCCGGCAGATGGCCACACTCTTTGTGTTCGGTGCCTTGGGGTTGAACACCTGTCCTTGGGGTGTGCCATCTGCGCAGCGTTCAACCCCAGGGCACTGAAAGATCGGTGGGACTTCTGCCCCCGGATTTGGCTTCGGCCTCCGCTTCTCCCGTGGCACCTCCTCAACCCTTGGTGGTGGCCACTCCTGCCCCCCTTCCCCCAGTCAGGATTCAAACTCCCACTAAGGCGCCGAAGGACAGGGAGGCCAGGAGGGAGAGAAGGAGGGAGAAGCACCACAAGTGGCGGGCCGAGGCCTCTGCTTCGGCCCCCCCAGCTAAGCGGGCTTCTCCCTCCATGGCTTCCATGGCTTCCAGGTCTCCTCCTCCTCGGATCCGATCACCTTGCTTCTCCCCGGGACCCGAGGAGGAGGAGAACTGATCTCTGTCGAGGTCATCGAGGCGGCATTCCAGACCCGCCTCGGTGGCCTCGTCGAGATCCACTTATAGCCTTTCTGATGCAGACTTGGACCGGATGATGAGAAAGTTCATCCAGGCCCATCTGCAGATGGGAGTGCTCTTGCCTCCCCCCCCCCCTTCGTGGGGGAGCTCGACACCTTTTTTTGCACCGATAGCTCCTTCTCCAACCCGCTTCCCAGGTTCAGAGCGCTCGGAGCCGGGCAGCGTTGGAGCTGGGGGTGGGTCGGCGCTGACAGTACTGGGTACTTCGGATCCGACTCTGCCCTCATGTCTGTCGGTTCCATCATCGGATCCGACCTCTCGGAGCCGGGGGCCGAGCTTCGGATCCGAGGGACTCAGTGTGCCTTCGGCTCCGGCCAGGTTGGAGCACACGGCTCCTTCGGATCCGATGGTCTCGGCGCCAGTTCTGATCCCTTCATCGGATCCGAGTGGGAGTCGGCTTTTGGAGCCGAGAGAGAGCGGCTCCCCCTCGGCCTTTGATGTAGTGGAGGGGGCTCTGTCGAGAGCATCCGGACCCCCGGTCCTTGCCTCGGTTCCACCCTGCACTCCCTCTCTGCTGGGTCAGGCTTCCATCACCCGGCCACAGGGACAGCCTGCTTCGATGTCCCAGGTTGTTCCATTGGAACAGGATATTGCTGGTGAAACCTCCTCGGACAGCCCCCCGAGGAAGTGCCTCAGAAGCATAAGTGTAAGAGGAGACACGTGGACTCCCCCGAGTCCTTAACAGAGGACACGGACTTGGATGAAGGGGAAGGCTCCCCAAGGTCACCCCCTGAGGATGTCTCCTTTGGAGACATCATGGAAATGCTCAGGATCAGGGGGGGTGGTCTGCCCCCAAGGCTTCCTCCGACGAGTCCGTGTTTCTGGAGGCATTCGAACCTCTTGGGTGTCCCCTCCGGCCGACCCCTTGGTGGACCTTATTACCACCAGGGTGTGGAAGGAGCCAGACACTGTGGAGCCAGTCCCTAAATGCCCGGATAGGATTTTGAGCTCCCCAGCAGACCGGTCCCACTGGAGCAAAGGTCCCCCATAGATGCCATGTTGATGGCAGCAGCCACTAAGAGGGAACTAGCTCAGGAGAGCCCCTCGGTCCATCCACCGAGCAAGGAGTCCCGCTCGATGGATCGCCTTGGGAAGTGGGTATTTAGTTCAGCGACCTTCTTAGTAAGGTCCCTGAACTACATGGCACATGTCATCAGGATGCAGAGGGATCTTATTAAAGAATACGCTGCTTCCCCCCCAGAGTCCATGTCGGCGGAGGACAAGCAGTTGTACTCCACTCGTATGACCACTCTAAGATCTATTTCCAATACCTCTATGCGGCTATTGTCCCACGCCACTGAGGGAGCCGCTAGAGCTAGCGGAGCGGGCCTAGTTATGAGATGCCAGGCCTGGCTCCGACAGTGTGACTTCGCCGAGCCCTTTAAGGCTTCCTTTGCGAATGCCCCCTTTGATGGTTCTGCCTTGTTTGGCAAGACCATTCACGAGACACTTGTCCAGAGTGAGAAGGACGGGAAGACGTTGTCTCCCATCGGAGTCCACTTCTCTGCTCCCCAGAGGTCCTTCTCCAAGAGCCAAAAGGGACAGAAGAAGATGTGGTTCCGGAAATTGCAACATTCCCAACCTGCTCCGGACAACCAGTCCTTCCGTGGCAGAGGAGGACAGGGAGGACGCCGCCCTAGAGGCAGAGGGGCCCTGAGAAACTTTGGGTCCAGAGAATCTTTCTATGATCTGCCCACGCAACAGCCCTGAAGGGTTGCCCAACTGCTCCACTCTGGAGGCAGTCGGGGGGGTGCTTCTCGAGGCATCTGGCGGCATGGGAGTCCATCACGTCAGACTGCTGGGTGCTTCGGATCATATCCAGAGGTTACAAAATCCCAATGCAACATGTTCCCAGACTCAGGAACCTCCTCAATTTACCACCCGGTCAGAGGGAGGCTGCAGCCGCAGAAATCCAGTAGCTGCTAAAAAAAAGAGCCATGAAACCCATCCCCCCAGACCAGCTCAGATTAGGGTTTTACTCCAGGTTCTTTCTGATGCCAAAAAAGATGGGGGACTTGAGACCAATTCTAGACCTTTCCCTCTTGAACCTGTCAGTAACCAAGGAAAAATTCCGAATGGTCACTCTTCAATCCATTCTCCCCCTCTTGCAGGAGAATGACTGGATGTGCTCAATAGACCTCAAGGATGCGTACTACCACATTTTAATGGACAGATGATCCAGGAGGTTTCTCCGCTTCCGGCTGGGAGTCAGCCACTATCAGTTCAGGGTCCTTCCCTTTGGCCTCACCACAGCCCTCAGGGTGTTCACCAAAGTTTTAGCAGTGATAGCGGCCCACCTGAGACTCCAGGGAATGCAGGTCTTCCCGTACCTGGACGACTGGCTCCTGACCGCCCCAACAAGGCATCTACTCTGCTCAGCCAGAGACTTTTTTCTCCGCCTAGCCCCCCAGTTAGGCATCATGATCAATACGGACAAATCCTCCCTTGCTCCGACACAAGTGATAGAGTTCATAGGGGCCAGATTGGATACGAGAACTCTGCGAGCCTACCTCACTTCGGAACGACTACAGAATCTGAGACTTCATGTGCGGGCCATCCTCCAGTCAGAAGCTCCACCGGCAGAATTGGTCCTGAGGGCGCTGGGCTCCATGGCAGCAGCAATAACGCTTCTTCCATGCATCGTCTAAATATGAGGGTACTACAGTGGACCCCCCAAGTACAATGGTCCTTTCAGCTTCTTCCCCTCAATCACCCTATCTCTATCAGCAAAGCTTGCAGGAGGGCCCTGTTATGGTGGCTCCAGTCCCCAGACCTCCATACAGGCCGACCCTTCTGCGCTCCCCCTCCTCTTGTCATGGTGACCACGGATGCTTCTCGCCTCGGGTGGGGGGGGGGGGGCATTGCTCAGGCAGAACAGTCCAAGGCACATGGAACGACACAGAGACCTCCCTGCATATCAGTGTTCTGGAGATGAGGGCGGTGCTGTTAGCATTGCAAGCACTTCAGAACCTTCTCCCCGTAGGAACCATTGCGATACAGACGGACAACTTGTCAGTTGTCTGGTACATCAACAAACAGGGGGGAACCAGGTCTTACCCTCTCTGCCGAGAAGCCATGAGGGTGTGGGAATGGGCGATCTCCACCAACTGCTTTCTGATCACAACGCACATTCCGGGATGGGCCAACATTCTGGCAGACAAACTCAGCCGCACCATTCTTTCCCCTTACGAGTGGTCTCTCAACTCCCGAGTAGCGAAGTGGATATTTGCAAAATGGGGGCAACCCTGCTGCGATCTCTTTGCCTCTCCCTCAAATACGAAATGCGACAGCTTCTTCGCTCTGATTCCCCCACCAGGGGAAGCCCCGAGAGGCACCCTAGTGCATGCTTGGCCGCCCGGTCTACTTTATGCCTATCCTCCTCTACCCCTGATGCTAAAACTCTTACATAAAGCCTCTCGGTTGCGGAGCAGAATGATCCTCATTGCCCCATTCTGGCCTCAGCAAACTTGGTTTCCTACCTGTGGTCTCACTTGGTGAATCCTCCCTGGATTCTGGATCCCAGCCCGGATCTAATATCCCATCCATCAGGCTTACCGACCCCGAATCTGGACAACATGAAGCTGACAGCTTGGCTGCTCCAGTTCCACTCTTAGTCAGGACTCCCGGCATCTCTTCACCAGTCAAAGCCATCTTGGTGGCAGTGCATAAACCTTCCAACAGGAAAGTTTACCGCAGTAAATGGAGGCGCTTTTCCGTCTGGGCGGAACATCATAATTTGGACCCCTTCACTGCTCCGTTAACATCCGTGTTGGACTTCCTCACCAGACTTTTTCAGCAAGCGGCTAGCTGTTCGACAGTCAAGGTACAATTGGCAGCCATCTCCCATTACCATGTGGGACATGAGACAGGTCCTTTGATGTCAGCTAAACTATGTAAAACCTTCCTCAAGGGTACTTTTCTGCTCAGGCCCCCTATCAAAGAAGCCGTACCCCCTTGGGATCTATCACTAGTTCTTCAAGCCTTGACTGCTCCTCCCGTTGAACCAGCTGCCTCGGCCGAACTTAAATATCTGTCTTGGAAAACAGCATTCCTGGTAGCCATCACTTCAGCAAAAAGAGTTTCAGAACTTCAAGCTCTTTCTGTGAAACCCCCTTACTTGGATTTTCATCAAGATAGAGTGTACCTCAGGGCCAATCCCTCCTTCCTACCCAAGTTGGCCTCAGAAACCAATATCAATCAGTCCATCAACCTACCAGTTTTCTTCCCTAATTATCAAAATAAAGGAGAGTACAAGCTGCATTCTTTAGATGTGCACAGGCAGCTGCGTTTCTATATTCCTAGGGCTGCTGGTCACAGACAATCCGATCAGCTGTTCATTTCCTTTGCCAAATTCAGTTTGGGTAAAGCCGTTTCGAAGGTCACCTTATCACACTGGATTTCCCAATGTATTCTTCTAGCTTATGAAGCTTCTGGGAGGCCCACACCTCAGGGAGTCCGTGCACATTCCACTCGCTCCATATCTACTTCTGCTGCCTTTAGATCTAGAGTTCCCTTGGATGATATTTGCTCGGCAGCCACTTGGGCCTCATCTCATACCTTTATCAACCACTACAAACTGGACGTCATTTCCAGAGGGAGAGCATCCTTTGGCTCCGTGGTGCTCCGGAACATCCTTCCATGATGGCCGCCCAAGATTCAGGTAGCTGGGGACTCTGTCCCAAAGGTTGCTGACAAATGAAGTCCCTACTCCAGATTAAGAAGTTATGTACTCACCATAATGTTCCATCTGAGTAGGTGTCTTCATTTGTCTGCAACCATCCCCCCCTCCTTCCCCCTGGCCTTCAGAAGAGTTAGTTCTGTTTGTATTATCCTGCCTTTTCCTGTTGGGATACCTTTCCAGGTATATGTAGGAGGGCAAACTTGATCTGAGGTCATTTGTGGTTGGCAGGGGATTATGGGTGAGGGGAGGAGCTAGGAGCTCGGATCCATAGCTGTATAATAAGTTGCCGGCTCGGATCCGATATCGGATCCAAGACCCAAATGTTGCAGACAAATGAAGCCACCTACTCAGATGGAACGTTATGATGAGTACATAACTTCTTAGTATCCCAGGCAGAGGACATTTATTAGGCCCAGTTTTTGTCTAGATATATGGCATCTTCAAAGCAATACCTCACTCATCATGTAGCCATGCTTTGTTACTGAGACAGTGATGCAAACATGCAAAATATATTTTTACATCCAAAGCAAAAAAAAAAATCCATTGTATCACTGTAGGTGTGTTAGACAGAGGGTAAATATCAGGCCTAATTTGTGATGTAAGCTTTAAAGTGAAACATCACTTATCATGTTGTTATGTTTCCTTAAAGAGTTATTGATGCAAATATAAGAAGTTTCATTGTGATGTATACAACTTAAACAATTGTATATCCGTGGGTTGGATAGGCAGAATACATATATCAGGACCAGTGTGTCTGGCTTGATGCATGCCAGCTTCAAACTGATACTTTATCTTTCTGTTTGCTGTACTCCCTTACAGAGATATTGACACAAATATGAAAAATATAATAATTTTCATAGCAAAACATAAACCATTATAACTATACAGATATGCAAGGCAAATGTCATGTGATGAGTTCAGATGGGTCAGAATGTTTATTGCTTTAAAATAATACCTTACCGATCACGTTGCCATGCTCATTTTACTTGGAGACTAACATGGGTATCTAAAATATCATGTCATTCATAACCTGACATGTAACCAAAATCTTACAACTTTGTAGCTGTTCCAGACAGAAGCCACATATCAGTGTAAAATTTTATACTATGATGGTAGCTTTCTGATACCTCAGAATACTGTAATTTACAGTTCTCTTTAGTTTTGTTAATATAATAATATGCCATACATTATGAAGTATAATTACAAAAAGTGTTATAGCTCCAGTTCTGTTCATTTAAACCTCTAGACAATGATGCACTTTCATTGCGTTTTCATATATGTAGTTGGCTGTGAAAGCAAGTTCTGTGCAGCAAACTCATTATATTAGATATTACCAAAAATTTTACAAATATGAAAATACAAAAATACAATGACCATTGCTATACAAAAATATTGCCGTCATCATTCTTGTATGGTCCAAAGTCAGATATTCTGTACAGCTTCTCATAAAACCTTGCCTTTTGACTACTTTTCTGTAGCTCACAGTACAGAAATCAAACAGATCAAACAGCTTTTGTGATTAGTTGAAATCAGTGGTTGACCACTTTAGCACACATCACACCTTCCTCACCCCACCATATTACTTTTGATATTTTGGTGTGATGAAAGTAAAATAAATAAAGGCCATACTAATGTATTTCAACTTATAGCTGACACACATATCTACTTAAATTGGCCACCAACAAGCCCTAGTAATGATCACACCACTTTCTTTTGAGAACTGCTATGTATGGAAACTTGTGAATCTTAACACTGAGCAATTACATTAATAATACAGTGTACATTTACATTCACTAAACATTTCTGTGATATGTACATTTCTATCACACTGATTCCTCACTTGAAGTTCTGTCTAAACTCTAGTAAGAAAAGTAATAAATAATAATATAATATTCAGCTACTCTCAATGTGTACATAGAAAAGACCAGGGTTTAGCATATTGAGAAACATGTTGATATATATAACTCGTTAGTTTTTACAAATAAAAGTGTGCAGACCTACTAAATGACTGGTTGGGAAATTTTCAACCTGATATTTGGAGGACATTTCTCCTACTCTGTAAGCTGATTGACGTTAGAAGACCTGAATAAATGTCAGTACAAACCATGAACATTCTTGCCTATGTCTGTAAAAAACATGTTGCTATGCTTCTTCTCTTCAGTGGTCATAGGTGTTTTACTGAAATAAACAGTGGAATGTACCTGACACATACTCCACTTCTCTATGCCCAGATGTAAAAGAAAGTTGTTTCTCAACTGAAGATTTTTTTTTATTAGAATAGTAGGACAAAAAAGTATACACACACACACACACACACACACACACACACACACACACACACACACACACCACAATGAGTAATGTCTATCCACAAATCAACTTTAATATATAATGAGAGTATAACATTTTAGCACTTTTTGAGACAATAACTCTAAAACATTGTAATTGTGTCATATGTTAAATACTATGTTTTAAAGTTGGTTTTGTGTATAGACATTCCCAGGGATTCAGGAAGAACTACCCTGGTGATAAGAGCTGAGACCAAAAATGAGTGTTTCTGCAGTGTGGGAAAATGCAGTTCAGAAACATGTAAGACACAGTGAGGAAGACCTCATTATTGGCTAATTTGCATGTCTTTGAATCACTTATAACTACTACAAATGCAAATCAGCACTTTCCTGTGATAGTTACTTCTGGTAGCCCATGCATCCTGTTGACACAGGTACCTCCCCTCATTTACTGTTCTACAAACACACACACACACACACACACACACACACACACACACACACACACACGCACACACAGAGTGTATAAGTCCATTTTTTGGCCATTTAGTCTCCATGTTTCAGGACTCTCTCTAGCAGGTCCTGATATTTCAAAGAGTGGACTAAAACTTTGTCCACCCCCATAGTGCCTGTTTTAGGGATTTGCAGCCTAATATACCTTTGGATATTGCAAAATCAGTCCAAGAAAATCTGAAGGTGTTACTACTCAATGCCTGGAGTCTAAACAAGGAACTCTTTTCCCTGCAAGCTCTTCTCACCTTGGAGAATGTAGGTGTCTGTGCAGCTAGACACATGGTTTAAGGCCACTAAGAGCATATTGGCAATACAGGGATATAGCCCTGGAACTTTTAGGAATTATTCTAAGGTAAACGTCCTGGTATTAAATGAAACCCTAACAAAGTTTTAAGCCCCCAAACCCTGAAAACATTGCTGCCTTTGAAGGACTGTTCAGAAAAACCTTGCACAACCATGTTAATGGCTGCACAGAGACAGCTGTACAACCCAGAATAACCACAGGAAAAACTAAAACAAAAAAAAAAACACAAACCACAATGGTGGAATCCTAAAATCAATAGGTTACATAACAAAAAGAAGGAAGTCATAGCAAAAATTAGTGCAATGCCTAGCAAGGTAAAAACTCCCTCATCAATCTAAACAGCAAGTCATAGGACTAATTATGTCTACCAAAGCTATGTTTGAAGTAAAAATAGCATCCCATGCCAAGGACAATCACAAATCATTTTTCAGCTATGTCTGCAACCTCAATGGCAATATACAACAATGTGCTAAGCTAATTGTAAATGGAGCCACCTATACAGAGCTAGAAGATACAGTAAATCTACTGACTAACAAATGTAGCACCAATTTTACCCTCCTCTCCCCCCAGACACCCATCACGAAATAATCATCTATAACCCCAACTATCACTGGGGAACAGGTCCTCAATGCGCTCTCCAAGGCCAAAATCACCACATCATTGGGCCCCAATAATATCCAGAGATACCTCCTTAACATGATACACGACTTATCAAGACCACTAGAATCACTGTTTAACAGTAGCATTCAGGCAGGCTTTGTGCCATGTGAGTGGAGGACTGCAACTGTCATCCCTCTACATAAGTGCAGGCTATCTATGGACCCAGGTAACTACAGACCCATAAATCTGACTAGACTTGTACACAAAGCCATGGGAAAAAATTATCATGGAAATGATAAACAATGACATAGGGAACATTTGACACTGAAACCAACCTAATCTGGTTTTGTGAAGGGTAGGTCATGCCTACTTATGCTAGAGAACTTCTTTGAAAAGATCACCAAAGTAATGGATGAAGGCAAAATGGTCCATACTGCCTATCTTGACCTGGCCAAAGCATTCAACACAATACCCCACTTGAGCATTGTAGCAAAGTCATCAAATTAGGTATGGATACTGGATAGCAGGGTGGCTCAAAGATAGGACCAAAGGAGTTAGAATAGGGGAATCTACAAAGACAGTTCACTAGTTTAGTCCATTGGGGCTCAGTGCTGGAGCTGCTCATTTTTGACAGCTACTTCTCTGAAATAAAGACCAACATTAAGGGCTTATGGCCAACCCAGTTTGTAGGTGATTACAAATGTGTTACATTCATAGAATCCCTCCAAATCAGAAATACCCTCAGGGAAGACCTGACAGACCAATAACTGGTTCCAGAGCTAAGGTCTAAAACACAGTGCCAATAAGTGGATAATAGTCTCCTCTGGGAAGATGGTTACCCCTGGAAACTACTACATTGATAATACATCCCTAAGAGTAGACTATGTAGTCAGGAATTTGGGAATGCATGTAGACAGTAGCCTGGCCTTTGACCATCATATGTTTATGTTAGTAAGGAAATAATTTTATATTGCGCAACTTATAAGCAAGGGTATGGCATCTCGTTCAAGCAATATCATTGTTCTGTTGCACTTGGCCCTCATCAGAGCAATTGTTGAGTACATCACCCCATTCTGTATGTATCTAACTAGGCATATGCAACAAATTGAGCATCCACAGATATTCCTCACAAAAAGAATACAGAGCATAAATATGTCCTACACAGACTGCCTCAGACCTTTATCTATGAGCTCAGTCTCCTACAGACTGCTGAGAGGCGATCTATGCCTGGCCTACAAGCAGGGACATCGGGAGGCATATGCACTGTACTGATTTCAGTACAACTTTTTTAGAAGGGGGGGTAGCTTTTTTGAAAAAAAAAAAAAACGTACGTACATTTAAGGAGGTGATGGCTCCTTTAAGGAGGATACCAGCCAGTCGGAAGTGAGCTCACATCATGTCCGGCTGGCTGCGAGCGGGAAACAAGCAAATGGATTATCATTGAGTTGGAACTGGCAAGAGCATTCACAGATGGAAGGCAATCAATTGAAGTATGCAAGCGCAACGAACAGATGATTATCATTGAGGCAAGCGCAACAAACAGAGGATTATCATTGAGGCAATCAATTGAAGTAAGTGTAAGTGTGTGCAAGAGCTGAGTTGGAAGGCAAGAGCATTCACAAATGGAAGGCAATCAATTGGAGTAAGTGTGTGTGCAAGCGCAAACTCTGTGGAAGGCAGTCAATTGAAGTAAGTGCGTGCAAGCGCAACGCTGAGTTGGAAGGCAAGAGCATTCACAAATGGATGGAAGTAAGTGTGTGCAAGCGCAACGCTGAGTTGGAAGGCAAGAGCATTCACAAATGGATGGATGTGTGTGTGTGTGTGTGTGTGTGTGTGTGTGTGTGTGTGTGTGTGTGTGTGTGTGTGTGTGTGTCTGTGTGAAAATGCCCCCCACATAATACACCTGCTGGTTATATGTGTTCAGGCTCAAACCCTGTGCCTTTGCTTCAGGGTAAGAAGAGCCTACAGTCCCTAACCACCACCATTTCTGAACTTTGTTCAGATTTGCTTTTCTAATGGTTGTGAGCTATGGTGAGAACTGAGAACTGAAGTTGTATTTCTCCCATTATTGTTTTTGTTGTTTGTCCAGGTTGTTTGTGCTAAGGTGTGAAGTGAGAACTGAACTTTTATTCCCTCATTATTGGCTTTGTTTGTCCAGGTTTTTTGTGCTAAGAGGTTGAGAGCTATCTAAATGATAGCCATTAAGTTTGTCTTCTTATTTTTCAAACTGCTGATTTAGCATAGTGGTATGTTGCACTGACTATAGTGCATATGGTTCTGGGTCCAAGACATGCATGGTGATAATGCAGCATTTTATTCTAGCAACTTTCCAAAATTATACAAGCAATGTTTAAAATGTGTCCCTGTTTTCTGGGCTTTTGCCCCCCCCCCCAATAAATGTTGGCTTTTTCCAGATTTCTTGTGCTGCAAAGTTCAGAGATACAGCTGAGTGTCGACATTTTACGAGGAGCTGAGAGCTGCAGGGGAACTTAAGTTTAGTGCTGCTTATGCTGAGTCTGCTTGTACTGTTAATAGCACAACAGGTAGTATACTTGCTTTTGATGCAGAAGGCTGTGGGTTCTTCTCCCACAGTAGGTAGATGCATTGCTGATACCTTACTGTGTTGTAAAGGGGGGTGGATGCTGTTGTCCGTTTTGGCGAAGATATCTAGTAGCAACTATGAACCTGTTATCAGTTTGCCATCCATTCCCTATTGCAATATTACTAGCGTATCATTGTTTTTAATGCAACATAGGCAATTTATTCCTCAATGGCAACAGGCACATTATTTGTAGATGAAAACATGAAATATAAAGTTGTTTGCTAGCAGCAGCCTCTTCATTAGTTACAGATTTCTCTAATGTGGAATTATGTAGATGGCTTTTACTAGTTCAGAGATTGTGCATATTTACTGATACTGGTGGACTGTAGAAGTTTGAATAGACTTTTATGATGGAAGGTGTATCAAAGAGCATGTGTATGTTTCATGTGCACGGGGCCTATGATTTGAAAACAGCCCAAAGTTATTGAATGTATTTTCTTTGAATGTAGGTTTCAATGCTGTCTCAATGAATGTGAGTTTCAAGGGCAGAGAAGTTTTAATGCTAAGTCTAGTTTCATTGTGAGACTGCATTTCTTTGTTTAGCAGATATTTATTGGTGTTCGTGCTGTAAAATGCAAAATAAAACTTTTCTGGCAAATCATTTAGGAATGAAGTCACTAAATAATGACCGACGTTAAGTTTCAGACGTCATAATCTTCAGAAAAATGCATGCTAAAGTAAGACCTGATATTCTATCAACTGTCTTAAGTTTATACAAGGTCAATTTTTAGTACTGTTTGTATGTTCCCTCAATATATTTGGCCTTGTCCAGATTTCCTGCATTAAGTGGTTGAGAGGTATGTGCAAATAAATTGCTTTATAGAATTAGGAATATCCAAACCTCTCAACTGTCCCCAATTTTGGCTCAAAATGTTGCTCTCCCCCTAATAATCTCTCCGCAAAATAGCAATTTTGGAAGAAAACGTGGAGGGTTTACTTTTATAAATAACTATAATGATCAGAGTTGTACATTACTTTTATTTCATAAATGCATGTAGATTCTCTAATTTTGTTAGCTGCTCTAAGTTAACTGTGCTCATATTAAAATGGTGTCCCTTCTTTGACAGGTTCCCAGCTGTATTGTCTGGCAATTTTATATTTTTGCATCACATTTTTGGTCCATTTTTCATAAAATTGCAGTTTTCTGGCAAATTAGTGGCAAATTGTTAAAGACTGAATTTAGAAAATAATGGCAGACATTTGAGTTTCAGATTTCATACCTTTCAGAAAATTCGTACTAATGCAAGATCTACTACTATTCTATTATCTTTTCTAAGTTTATAAGAGCAATATTTTAAAAATGTCCTTATTTTTGGGCCTTTGCCTCAGTTTTATTTATGAGTTTGTTGCTCTAAGAGGTTGAGAGGTGTGTGTGTGTTAGGTAGGTAGGTAGCATACCTCTCAACTGTCCAAATTTTGCAGAATGTCCAGATTTTTGCCCCATATTTTTTGTCTGTTCCTCATAAATTTTGTGATTTTCTAGAAAATCATTGAAGGCTGAAGTTGCTAAATAATGACAGACATTTGAGTTTCAGACTTCATGTACTTTAGAAAAATTCATATTAACACAAATCCTGTTATTCTAGCAACTTTCTCATACTAGCACAAATCCTGTTCTAGCAACTTTCTAAGTTTACAAGAGCATTATTTAATATATGTCCCTGTTTGTTTTAGGCTTTGTCCATATTTCTTGCACTAAGAGGTAGGTAGGGGTGTGTGTGTGTGAATGAAACATCCTACTTAGGGGTAGCAGGTGGTTAGTAATTTACTCAAGCTCAAAACCTGTACCTTAGTTACAGAAAACAAAAGCATAAATTCTCTACCCCAACTACCATGCTGCATTTTTCAAAGAACTGACATTTCAGGTTAATTTTCAATTCAAGGAACCGAGTTTCAGTGAATTTATATTATATTACTGAAGAGGCATTACAGCGAATGCCTCTTCATCGACACTAAAAGAGCGAACCGTGAATTACGAGAATGGCTGTAGCATGGCTGGGGAGGGGGGTAGCAGTTTGAGAGCTGTGAGTACAAATTTGAAAATCGTAGCTACACCCCTGCCTACAAGACATCCTCTGATCCTGCTCTGATGGACTTGTTACACATCTGCAACATAAATGGCAACAGAATTATCCAGTCTAGGGAGCTAAACCTCATCAGCCTTTAAATGTTTGACCATCCATACCCAGACCTACTTATAGGATCATAGAAAGTTTCTAGGCTATTGGCCCTGAGGCCCTTATAAGCCTAGCCAAGAGTTTAGCCCATGCATAGACAAATCAGCACCCCGATACCCTTGTCCAGCAGGGACATGGGTGGAATCCCAGGGATGTATTTTCTATTTACCAACCAGTTATCCAGATTGCACTTAAAAAGGGGTAAAGAGGTACTCTGCTTGACATGGAGAGGGAGCCTATTCCATAGATGGGGAGTCTCTGGGACACACATCTGTCCTGCCAGCAAGTCCTATTGATGTCACAGACCAGGTTGAAGCCACGTGTGTGGGTAACTCGAGTGGATCGAGACTTGCAGATATGCAGCAGTCCTATCAAGGTGGGGTCCGAGATCACCTTGCATGCCAGACAGAGGTCACCTCTGAGGAGTCTGAATGAAACAGAGTAGAGGGATAGGGCTTTTAGCCTATCTGTTTATGGTAGATTTTTAAGGCTCTGAATTCTCCCAGTGAGGAATCTCTATGGTTTCTCCAGCTGCTGCATTTGCTTTGTGAGATACATGCCGAATGGGGCATTGTACTCAATAATGGGCCTTATAAGGGTAGAATAGAGGGATGTTATGACCTCCTTGTCCCTGAATGAGATACTCTTACTTATGAGGTGGGCCATATAGAAAGCTTTCCGTACAATGGAAGCAACATGGTGGTCAAAAGTCAGGCTGCTATCAGTCTGGGTGCCCAAATCCCTCACGACTGACTGCATGCTTAGAATGTTGTTATTAATGTGATAATTTGTGGGGACTGGGGACGTCTCTCTCCTCAAAGGGGATGATGATGCATTTTTTGTATTCAGCTTGAGGGCATGTTTCTGGCACCAGTCATTTGTTTGGGTGAGACCCTCTTGGAGGATGTCCACGTCACTAGGGGAATTGATGACAGCTTCCAACTGGCAGTCATCTGCAAACTTGGTCAGACATAGTCTACTGGTTTTGGCCTGTACCTCAAAAAAGTATATACCAAATAACAGAGGCCCCAAGACCGAACTCTGGGATACTCCAATCGATACAGGTCTACTGCTTGAGGTGGCTTCCCCTATTTTGACTAGGTGCATTCTATCAGTGAGCCAGTTGGCTACCCATATGGTAACATATGGATTGATGCCTAGTTGAGAGAGTTTATCTATTATGCCTGAGTGGGGAATAGTGTTGAAGGCTTTGGCCAGGGCAAGGTAGGTGGTGTGGACTGTCTTCCCCTCATCCATGGCTTTGGTGACTGTCTCAAAAAAGTCGACCAAATTTAACAGACATTACCTCCCCTTGACGAAGCCAAACTGTGTGGGATTGAGTGTTTGGAGGTTTCCAGTGTCCTTGTTAATGAGGTCCATATAATCCATTCCATGGCCTTGCAGATCAGGCTAGTTAGGCTGGTGGGTCTATAATTTCACGTCTCAGTGGACACTACATTTTTGTGTAAAGTGATGACAGTGGCTGTCCTTCACTCAGCTGGGACAAAACCGGTACTCAGGCTTTGGTGAATAGGGCACCTAATGGTGCTGCAAGTTCCTGCCTGTGTTCATGTAGGATGCAGCCTGGGATGTTATCAGGTCCGATGGAGGCTGTATTTTTTGCTTTTGAGAGAGCAGTGATGACCTGATCCCTAGATATACTGGGAAGGGGGTAGGTACTATGAATGTCCTGATTTACTGATGGAGGGACAAAGGGGTGAAATGTTCGCTGAATCTCTCAGCCAGCAAGTTTGCTCTATCTACAGCATTTGTATATGCAGTGTCCTTGACCACCAGTTCTGAACAGATCTGGGTGCTACCTTTGAGATTATGGACATATGTGAAGAAGGCCTTATGACTGTTTCTAGTAGATGTGGCCAATTTGGACTTGAAGTTTGCTTTGGAGGATTTCACTAGTGCTCTTATTTGCTTGTTTAGGCTAAGGAGAGATTGCTTCCAAGTGGGCACCTGCTCCTTCTTGGTCCTGGACAGGAATTTTTTTCTTTTGTTATCGAGTTTATTTATTGCAGATGTCCACCAGACAGGTTTACTCTTCCTTGCAGAGGATGATTTAGTCCTGTCAGGTATTCCTGATTCCATGCATCTTTATAAATGTTCGTATAGTAATTTGGTGTAGTTCTGGATATTGATGACAGTTCCTAGAGAGAGGGAGGGGGCTGTGAAGCTGTTTATATCATCCCTCAGGAGGCTAAAATCAGCTTTGGAGAAGGTTTTTTTGATTGACCCTAGCTAAAGGGGATCAGGGGAAATGGTGACTTCGAATGTGACCGCTTTATGATCAGATCTTACAAGGGAGGATGATACTGCAGGGATGCTGCGGTGGTTAATCATGTTGGTTAATAGCAAGTCCAAGATATTATCACTTCTTGTGGGGGTATCGACTAGCTGTTCCAAAGCATTTGCATTGACAAAATCAAGGAATCTTTGGGCATTTGTGTTCTGGCAAGAGTAGCTCTTCCAGTCTATGTTTGGGTAGTTAAAGTCACCCAGGATCAGGGTAAAGGGTTGAAGCTTGATAGGTTCGAAGAGGTCTAGATAGGCAGTTTGGGCACTTATACACTTTAAAAATAATCCTAGGATATCAAAATTTGTTAAATGTATTTGTGAACCATGGGTAGGCTTAAAAAGGCCCCCAGGGCCATTAGCCTAGTAACTACCTATTAACCATAAACCTATACATCAGTTTGTACCTTACTGATTCCTGAATGACGTTCTGTCTAAACATTGCAGTAAGAAAAGCTGTAAGTGATAATAAAATAATATTCAAGTGACTCCCAATGTATACTTAAAAAAGAACAAGGTTTAGTATGTTGAGAAACATATTGACAAATACACCACTAGTTTATGTACATAAAAAGTATGCAGGTCTACTAAATGGTTCCAATCGTTGACATGGTGGGTTGGGCAATTTTCATCCTGCTATTTGGAGGACCTCTTTCCTATTTTGTAAGTTGAGGACTTGAAGTTTGAAGAACTGAAACAATGCCAGTACATACCACCATTTGAAACAATGTCTGTAAAATACATGTTGCTGTGCTTCCTCCCTCCAAAATGGTTATGGGTCTTTTACTGAAATTAGCACTTTCTGGAACAAAAACTCTAAAACATTGTACTTGTATTATATGTTGATTGTTAATATTTTAAAGTTGGTTTTGCCCAGACATTCCCAGGGATTCAGAAAGAACCCCACTGCTGGTGGTAAAAGTTGCAGCCAAAAGACAATGTTTCTGCAATTTGTGGGAAAATGTGCCACAGTGAGGAAAGACCTCATTATTGGCTAATGTGCATACATCTGACTCACTTGTAACTGGCACAAGTAAAAAGTCAGTACTTTCCTGTTGTAGTTACTACTGGCAGCCCATGCGTTGTGTTGGTACAAGTAACCCCCCCCCATTTACTGTCCCACACACTCACACACATGCACATACACCTTTTACCTTTTCCTGAGTTGACAGAATGTCGCTGATGCCTGTTCTTATTTTTGTCCCTGCTCTTGTAAATCACAAATCCTTAGAGTCAGTCATGCTAGATGTTAGATTTTCTATTTCTTATTGATTGTAAAGTGCACTGTGATGCTAGACCTATTCCTGTATTAACTTTTTATGTGACTCCATGTAATAGTTTAAATATTCTTCTTGGTGTCATCCTCCTAGCTTTGTCCCAAAGCCTCTACCTAACATGCATACATCACTATCCCTCTCAAATGTCCCTGATTTTACATAAATTTCCTGCTGTTGCATTTTATGTATGTCCT
The DNA here is from genome assembly GCF_019279795.1 of Protopterus annectens. NCBI lineage: Eukaryota > Metazoa > Chordata > Ceratodontiformes > Protopteridae > Protopterus > Protopterus annectens. Next base: position 457,362,813 of record NC_056750.1, read on the forward strand.
GTCCGTTGTAATTCTTGGACCATTGCAATCAGTTGCAATCATTGTATAATGCCAGACGTTAGAGTTTCATACTTCTTATAGTGGACAAATTCCCTATCACACTAACTGATAAATTAGTTTAGAGGGTTAAGGCTTCTGCTTGGCAAGCTGGTTTCTGTGTCATGGGTTCAGGATTTAAAACTTTTCTCTCTTTTACTTTAAAAAGGTTTTCAAGTATCCCAGGTGTGTAGTGGTGGCACAGAGGACTAACATTCTTTGTGTGCCTGCTGTGGATTCAGGGTTTGAATCTTTAAGTGCCTTTAGGCCATGCTATATATAATATCCCTAATGTCTAGTGTTCCCCCGTCCCAAGTCTTTCATGCTGCAAAATGTTGTTTGATCGTTGTTTAAGTGCCTTTAAAGCACAATATAAAGAATTAACCCTGCTGTCTTGTGTTCTTCCCTGCCCAAGTATTGCAGGATTTAATCATTAGTTTGAGGGAGTTTTGTTATAGCTGGTGTCTAGTGCTCCTCCTCCCCCACATCTTTTGTGCTACAAAATGTTCAATTATCTTTTAAGTGCCTTTAAGGCACCATATAAAGAGTTATTCCTAGTACCTAGTGTTCCGCACCTCATTATTACAGGATGTTTTCATTAGTCTAGGGAGGTGTGGATGTGTGACAGTCCACACCCCCCCCCCCACAAACACTCATACAGTCTTGTATATGTGTGTCTATATGCGTATATATATATATATATATATATATATATATATATATATATATATTTAGATGTGGTTTACTTTGAAAATGTAGAATTCCAGTTCGACAAAAAACGGAATGTCGAAAGTCATTTGATAGCATTCCGTATTGCCAGCTGTCAAGACTGCAAGCATCCCTTGTACAAATGCACTGTGTATTCATACATAAGTTTTCCACCTTAATACTAGAGGTCATGGTGCAGTGCAGATCGGGAAATATATGCTTTTCCCCACTGTAGTGTGAACTCAGAGTTGGAATATGTAATCTGCGGGGAGTGTGGGAGCACAGTCACCCACATGGGGGGTGCAGGTGGGCTTACCGCCTGAAAAATAGTTACGTCATGTAATGTGCAGTGTCAGTCTTCAGTCTGCGGATGTCTACAAAGGTAGAATTTGCAATAGGAAGTGTGTTTGCAACATTCTGACCTTTCTGACATTCCAATTTGAAAATGTGAGTCGATCTTTGTAGTAGGAATTTATTTTGACGGTTCGACTATTTGATAGTAGATCATATATGTGTGTTTGTGTGTGTGTGTAAATATATATATATATATACAGACATACCTGAGGCCACTCATACATCTACATACTCTCACGCATACAGCCACACACATACACACATGCACGCACACTCCCACGACTACCTGTTCACTAAACTCCCTTGCTGTTACCTTTAACATGATCTCACACATTGAAACCAGTGGATAAGTGTGAGCTTTTGACAGTGTTCACTAACATGGGTGACTGCATGCCTTACGACAGTCATTTCTTGGGGGGGCACATGATTATTTAGCATAGGCTGCTCCTCAGAATGCCTCATTAGCATTTACAGTAGGCCACAGCAACAACCTGCTGCTGTAGTGCAACACTGTGATAGGGCTGTTTCTGAATCAGAAATGGTTACTGTGAGTTTTACACAAGGCTTGCACTTTCCGGTCACCTTTATGAATAGGGACCATTTTTCCATGTGACATTTTTCTTTCTATTTTTATTGGTTTTAGTAAATAATAGCTAGTCTATTTTAAATGTTTTTGTTTGTACAGAATAATAGAGCACTGTGTAAGTGGATATGGTTAAATGAAAGCCAGCACTGAGAAGATGTGTTTACATAAAATCTAGTACAATATAATAAAAAAATAGAATTAAAACATATCTATGATCAGAAAGTTAACCAGTTGCTGTCTTAACAGAAACCATGAGCTGGAGGTTTAGCTTTAGAGACAAATGAAAAAACGTCTTCAGAGTCGAGTGCCACAAAGGCTTTATTAAATAATCTCACACGTTAAACGCTTTCGTGTACAGGTATCAGGACTTCTTCAGAACTTAGCTTTAAAGAGGTTTACATCAGGAGCTTGGTTACAGTTTATTTTGAGATTGCAAGACACCAATGTTTTTGAGAGTGTTGGATGTGCACAGTAATGGTGTGTGGCTTCAGGTGGCAGTGTTCACATAATGTACTGTTGTATTCCACTGCTCTTTGACTCCTGGGCAAATCCCTACTCTTTTTGTTTTAAACAAGAAGCACCTTTGTTAAATTATCACTTATGGCATAGACAGTCAAACATTTATATAAATGTAAACAAACCATGTTGAAATATTTTCAGTTGCAAACTTTATACATTAGTTATAAACTGTCCAGTCATTGTCAGCCAAACATTAAAAAGCTCATACAATTCCTGCCTTCCCTTAAATCTCATTCCTCCTCCAAAACATTTTTCTGCATGTATTGTTCCCACAATTCCCATTTTTTCTGCACAATTTGCTCCTGCCCTTTTCTAAAGATCCCATTTCCAGTTGTTTTGTCTTTGTTACTATATTCACTACATTTAGTACAGTTGGTTTAGACTTTGATTTCCATTTTCTAGTAATTGTTTTTCTTTTTTGGCAGCCACCAGAATTAAACTCAGCAAGGCCTTATTATGTCTAGACAATTCCAATTCTTTGTCATAGCTGAACAAATATAATTACTTTAGTTACACCAGTTTGCTCACCCAGTATTTCTGTTAGAATAGTTTGCATTGAATTTTTAAAGTTTGCCAACTCATTACACGTCCAAAGAATATGTTCCCAGTTGTTTTTTTCTTTCCTTTCACACCTCCAACATTTGCAGTCTACCTGAGGAAAAAATATTTGGAGTTTGCTTGGGGTATAAAAATAGCTATGCAAACACTTCCAGGCAAAGGTTCTAAATCTTCTTGACTTTGTTGTATATTTGTGAGACATACATATACCCCGCCATTGTTTCTTTGTGAATTGCTTATCCCATCTCTCTTCCCAATCCTTTCTAACCTCCTCTGATTAATTCCTATAGTTATCATACAGTATTTTATATGCCCAACGTATTATCCCTTTTTTAAAAGCAGCTTCTGTTGTAGATTCTACTAAAACCTCTACCAGTGCTAGTCTTTCACTTTCTCTTTGCCTATACTCAGATATCAATCCTTGATAGGAAAGGCAATCTGTAGCCTGCAATCCAAATTAATTCTTGGCCTCTTCCCATTCTGTTACCATTCCCTGTTTAATTATTTGCTCCCAGTACCTTGGTTGCTTTGCCATTTTTCTCCAGTAAATTCCAGCTCCCTCTTGCCTATTCTCTGTACCCTTAATTGCAGGCCTCTTCCCATTCTGTTACCATTCCCTGTCTAATTATTTGTTCCCGGTACCTTGGTTGGCTTGCCATTTTTCTCCAGTAAATTCCAGCTCCCTCTTGCCTATTGTCTGTACCCTTAATTGCAGTCATCCCTATCAGCAAAATCTCCTTTCTTCATCCTTGTATTGGCTTAATTCTTAGAGTACTTTTTGCTACTTTATGAATATAATATTCTGCATACAAAATCCCAGTCTCTCCTTGTTTCTTGAGTTTCCCGCATTTCATCATCATCCCTTTCCACTTTGAGTTATAGCTTTTTGCTTATGGTATGTATAGGAGCCTTAACTGAATAGCTGTGAAATAACCATTCAAATCAGATAATACCAAACCACCTTGTTCTGTTTGAAGGCTCAACTTATCCCACTTGACTGTTGCCCTCTTCCCCTCCCAGATAAAATCTGTCAGTTCTTTATTAATTGCTATCCACAACCTCTCCTCTGGTTGATAAAAATATGCATGGTCTGTTTATAAAACTAAGGGTAATAAAAACATTTTCACTGCTTGTTTCTTATAGGTTCATAGGTTCATAGGTTTATACTAGGCTATCTGCCCTAAGGCATTTATAAGCCTAGCCCAAAGTTTTGTGGCTTACGCCACCCCTTATGTTAAAAAATACTGTGCCCATTAGTTTGTTGTGCCTCTGTCCAGCAGTGACACAGAGATGATTCCCGGGGTAAACCTACGATCTCCCATCCACTGGTCAAGATTTCTCTTGAACAGAGCCAGCGAGGTGCTCTGCCTCACATGGACCGGGATTTTATTCCACAGCATAGGGAGTCTCTGGGTGACAAATCTATCCCTCCAGCATGTCCTATTTATATCCGTGCTAAGGTTTAAGTCGCTTGCTCTAGTGGATCTGGTAGATTTGGATTTTTTGAGGTGGAGCATGTCCATTAATTCCGGGTTGGACATGGCCTTGTATGTCAGGCACAGGTCACCTCTGAGCAGGCGGTATGCGACTGAATAGAGCTGGAGGTTCTTCAGTCTGGCAGCATATGACAGATTTTGGAGCCCCTTTATTCTTTTGGTGAGGAACTTTTGGGGTCTTTCCATTTGCTGCAGGTGTCGGGTGAGATACATCCCGAATGGGGCATTGTACTCAATCATTGGTCTGATAAGTGAAGAGTACAGGGGAACAATGACCTCACTTGATCTGGATGTGAATTCCTTCATGATCAGGTGGACAATGTAGAAGGTCTTTCTAACCACTTTAGCAATGTGAGTGTCAAAAGAAAGGCCACTGTCAACCTGGGTCCCCAGGTCCCTGATAACCTCTTCTGTGCTTAATGGATTGCCACCTATATGGTAGCTTGGGGTTACCTTGTTTTTCCCGAAGGGTATGACTATACATTTTTTGGCATTTAACTTCAGGCCATGGCTCTGGCACCAGCTATCAGTTTCCGTGAGACCCCTCTGAAGGATATCTGTGTCCGATGTACTTTCCACTATGGCCCAGTTTGCAGTCATCTGCAAACTTTGTCAGCCATAGTCCTCCTATGTTTGCCTGTACTTCTGAGAAGTAGATGCCGAACAACAGGGGCCAAGGACTGAGCCCTGTGGGACACCACTTGTGACCGGCTTGGAGTCTGACATGGTGCCAGCAACTCTAACCCTGTGGGTTCTGTCCTTTAGCCAGTTTGCAACCCATCTTGTGACATATGGGTTTACATTTAAGCTGGTAAGTTTCTCTATAATACCCGAGTGGGGTATTGTGTCGAAAGCTTTTGCAAGGTCAAGGTAGGCTGTATGGACTGCCTTTCCCTCATCAATGGCCTTGGTGACTGTTTCGAAGAAGTCGACCAAGTTCAAAAGGCATGATCTGCCCTTGACAAAGCCAAACTGGGTCGGGTCCAATGTCTGCAAGTCCCCTATGTCTTTGTTTATGAGTTTCATTATGATCCTCTCCATAGCTTTGCAGACCAGGCTTGTTAAGCTTATGGGGCAGTAATTACCAGGGTCCGTAGAGGCACCGCCTTTGTGGAGTGGGACCACAGTTGCCGTACGCCACTCCTTGGGCACGTATCCTGTGGTAAGGCTAAGATTAAACAGCTGCCTTATATGCAGGTTTAGTTCCTCATTGAGTTCGTGTAGCACACAGCCGGGGACACCATCCGGTCCCATTGATGCTGTGTTTTTAGCTTTAGAGAGAGCAGCTTTCACCTGCGCATTTGAGATGTCTGGGAGGCTACACTCCGCTGGGATAGTTATCTCTCCTTTTGGGGGGGAGAGGGGGGTGAAGTTTGCACTGAACCTGTCTGCCAGTATGTTGGCAATGTCTGTGGGTTCAGTGATTTTTGTATCATTTTGGACTAATTCTGAGCATATCTGGGAGTTTCCACACAGGTTTCTAACATAGCTGAAGAAGGCCTTATGATTGTCTTTTGAATCTATGGCAATTTTTCTCTCAAAGTTGGCCTTGGATGATTTTATGAGTGCTCATATTTTTTTACTAATAATGATCAAGGGTGTCTTCTTTTTTATGGATTTTGCTCTATCATGTAACAGCTTTCTCCTCTTATTGTAAAGTTTGTTTATGGCTGGGGTCTACCAGACTGGACGTTTGCCCTTGGTGGAAAGAGTCTTGGTTTTATTAGGGATTGCCTGATCCATGCAGTCCTGGAGGTGTTCGTAGAAGGCATTTGTATATCCATAAACAGGGCTTTTACTTTCTCAATTTTTGTATTATCTTTTGTTTAGTCTCTTCCCACATATCCTTAGCTGCCAAAACACAACCCTTTTTAACCCATACTCCTAAGTACTTCATTTTATCATGTCCCCATAAATATGGATATTGCTCAACCAATTTGTGTAGGTAGATAGTTTACAACTATGGTCTTTGTTTTATCTTCATTAATTTTGTATCCCCAAAAAGCTTGAAACTGTCTCACAATGTTCCACAGTACCGAAATATCCTTTTTTGGCTTTGTCAGGTGTAAAGTAATATCATCTTATTTTCTTTGCCAGTGGATCTAAATATAATGCATATAACAAAGGGGGAAAAGGACACCCATGCCTGGTTCCTCTGCTGAAGCAGAACTTAGAGAGAAGCCTTCCAACTTTTATATTTCCCTCTGGTCCCCCATATATTTTCCTAATCAACCTTATAATTTTATCAGGGAATGGAAGCGCTTCCACTGACATACTCATAAGATCCCAGCTTACTCTGTTAAATGTTTTCCTTATATCAAGACCAAACAACAACAGTGGTATTTTCTTACATTCTGCTTCCCTCTGGATCAGCATAGTTCTATTGTTGTCAAATGTTTGCTTCCCTTCCATGAAACCACATTGATCCATATTTATCAAATTTGGCAACACCTTTGCCATTCCTTTCTCCATTGTAGATATAAACATTTTGAAGCTGGATATGATGTGTCTTTAACATCTTTGGGTATTACAGCCACCACTGCCTTCTTCCAGGATGCTGATGCTTCTCCTTCTTTTATAATACTGTTTAAAAAAAACTTCCAGATATGTATCACTTTCTTCCCTCCTAGTTTCCAAACTTCCACAGGAATACCATCTATTCCTGAGGACTTTTCTGTAGATTGGCTATACATTCCTATTTTTATCTCATCTCCTGCTATCCTAACTATTAATAATTGGGCCTGATCTACCACTAACCTTGACATATTTAATTCTTCCATAAATATTTTCATTTGTACTCTTTCTTGATTTCCAAATTCCGCTGCTTTATACATATTTTCATAAAATTTCCAAAATATATATATAATATCTGTGAAAGTTCTCGGGTTATTTTTCTTGTTGTAGGCTGTCTAAGCTTGGCAACAGTCATTTCTGCTTTCTGTTGCCTGAGACATTGTACTAAAAGTTTTCGTGCTCTGGAGTTATTATCAGAAAATAGTTGCTTAATAGCACTCTTTCTAAACTCATGCATATTACCAAGGTAGTTCCTTATTTTCTCTTTAGCACTCTGCAACTGTGCCTCTTTTTGTTCTGTGAGATTTCACCTTTTCTGCAATACATTAACCTTTGTCTGTCCCTCTAAATAATTCTTGTTACTTCTTAATCATATCTCTTTTTCTTTTATTTCCACTATATTTTTCGGCTCCACTTTAATTTTATCATAGTCACTAGCTATATTTACAGACAAATTTCAGTTTTCTATAATAACAACTCCTAAATAATTTCCACTACCCATTCCTTAAATTCCTCCCTTTTAACAGATAAGTGGGGAAGCACCAGTGTCTTATTCTTATTTCATTACCCTCCATTTTTATTTTAATTATTATTGGTACATGATCTGAAATATATATATATATATATATATATATATATATATATATATATATATATTGGATGTGTATCAAAACTTTCAATTAAATGCGCACGTTCCTGTGAAATATAATTTCTGTCTAGCCTAGCCCAGTTTTTATACCTTGGGGAATATTATGTCAATTCTCTCAGAACTCCTGCTACTGAATTTGCATCTTCCATACCAAATATTTTCATAAATTTCTTCAAAAATCTACCCTCTTTTGTTATATTTTCACTTTTAGGCCTCCCAGATACATCCTCACTGTTGTAAATCAAATTGCATTCCCCATCTATAAATAATATTCTCTAGTGAAAGCTGATTATTTCTCAGAGAATTTTCTTATGCGTCATTGTAGCAGTTTTAGGTGGAATATAAATACATGCCAGCATAATCCTCTTCCCTTGCTAGTATCCCCTTATTACTACAACTCTACCATTATTATCTTTTTTCCTCTTCTGTCACTATTGTAGCTCGTTTTGCAGTTAAAGATAAGTGCTTCCCTTTTCCTTTGTCCCATATATTCCGCGGAATAACAATCCTGAAATCCTTTCTTTATCATTTCACATGCTCCTGCCTTTCCAAATGTGTCTCCTGTAACATAGCTATTTTTTATACTCTGCATTTTTTAATATAGTTCACTATTCTTGTTTTGTATATATCTGATAGACCATTCACATTTAAAGATAACAATGGAAAGTGTCATTATGATAAGAAGTTATTTTTGCACCTGTTATGTATAACATTTGTTTTTAAATGGATAGTTTCAGCTTTTGTGTTACATGCGTATATCAATATTTGGCAGGTTCAATCTTTTACAGTTGTTTCTTAACATATCCATGTGAATGTATGTCACATCTTGCAAAACTTCTTGTTTTAGTAAATACCCTCAAAAAATACCCCCAGACCTCCAGAACACCCTCCAAAACATATTAACATAATGCTAACACACAAAGCTATGGACATCTTCAAATAATGAGGTTTAACCCTCCTAATAGGAACAATTGTGCCAGATTGACAGCCACCCTCACAGGCTTGAATTAACCAGTAATTCATGATACATCCTGTGCTTTTACTTCCACTAAGTGATATGCATTTTTGTCTTACTTTTTCCCTCTCTGAAATGAAAAAAACAACTTGAATGCTTTAAGAATACATTATTTACTAGCTACTGAAAGAAAGAAACTTTCTGTTTTTATTGCCCTTAGCAGATTGTTTGCATTTAAACATAAGAACCAAATACATGGTTGTATTCCGCTATACATATTGCAATGTACACATTTAAGTGCTGCAGGGAAACACTATTCTCTATTCATTATATTCAGTGTTCTTTTATTTATTTATTTCCCCTTAAAACATATTAAATCAAGACAAGAGCCATAATCCAGTCATTCCCCCTATACAAAAATGAAAAAATGCATATCATTTTTACTTACATCATGCTTTCTTCTGTTTTTACATTGCAGTGCCTACATTTCTCAAAACTGAAGAAGAAGAAGGGAAAAAATAGGTACACCTGTTTATTTTAGTATCCGTATTGCACACAAAGATCAACTGAAAAGTATTACTTTATAGATGCAACTAATGCCATGTGTTATAAAAATACTGTTAAGAAAAAAATTGTTTTACTTACATAACTCTTTCCTTCCAGTTCCCCTCTCTTAAGTCTTCTTCGAAACATTCATGACATGAACTAGGGCATATGCTATGGACTAGTTTAACAAAGTCCTAAAAGTCCAATATTTCCAGATTTCGTCATACTTCACAAATGTAATTAATGCTTTGTAATCCCACATTTATTCATCAGTTTTTGAGTTGCTGGTTTTCTTCATGTTGATCTCCATCTCCCAAATCCAGTTGTGGGTTCATTTCTACAGTACTCCTGGTTCTTCTAGTAAAATATTGTGCTTTTTTCTGTCTCTCAAGCATTTTCCTTTGGAACATTGGAAAAGTTTTCACTGGCATATTCTTTCTATGGGCTTTATTATCAGAAGAGTGAGAAGAAGAATTTCCTTCTGATTGATAACTTACTTTTTGTTGGACAGACTTCTGTATTTCCTCCTTAGCACGTTCTGCATCAAAGAGTGATTTTGACCCTCCAGGAAAAATATTCTGAAAATATATGGATATAACAGCTTGAATCTCACACTTGCTTCTCAACATTCCCTGATTGCTGGAATAAATTTACTCTTCTTCTGCAGTGTGCAGTGATTAATCATTTTCCGCTAACACTCTACTGCCTCCCACTTTTAGTACTTTGTCCTTCTGCCACAGTTTTGTCAGAATCAACTCTTTCTGCTGGTAGGATTGCATCTTTACTATTAATAGTCTTAGTTGCTTTCTTGTGACCAGATTTGGAGTGTACACTCTATGTTCCCTTCCAATTAGCAACGCCTGCTGTAGAATACCAGTACGGCTGCTTATTTGTGCTTTTATACAAATTAAAACAGGCTTTTTCTTCCAGATTCTCTGGTACAGCAAGGAAATTTCAGGTTTTCCCTAAATGCAGTCCTCTAATTCTACCATTTTTTAAAACATCTCTTCTTGAGCAGTCTCATACTCAGCCAGCCTTTTTTTTCTTGTGAACCTCTGATTTTTGCAGTTTTATCAGCTCATCTGAATATCTGTTTAAAGCTTCTTTCATTTTTCCAGCCTCATAAACCTGTTATTTGAGTTGATATGCTCCTTCAGTGTTTTGTTTATTTGAGGACATTTAACTTATTTTTCCTGTAGATTACTGGAAGCCATGTTTTGCACCAATGCTGGAGCTTGAAATACATTTTGCTGAACATCTGCAAGATTCTTCCTAGCCTGTGTTTTCTCCTCACCTTTTGTGATTGATTTTCTTTCAGGTTCTCTGAATTTCTTTTTTGCTGGCATCCTGGCATTGCAATTACTAGCCAGTTACTTACATTTACCCAAAAAGACAAAGTTACTGGCTCTCTTTTCTGAGTTTCTGTTTCCATGCTTGGATAACTGAAATTAAGCTGTTACTCAGTGTGCAGTCATCTTGGAAGTCTGGGCATTCCCCCTACTCATTGGTCAGTGGGGCTGTCCACTGATCTGCTGCTTTTCTGTGCTGGTTGATCACTCTTGTATTCAATCTCTAATAATCAGTATGGAGTCATTGTTACATTAAAGCACCAAAAAGGCATCCCTCTAGTGTAAAGATGGAATTCCTGACTGCAATTCTAGTGACTTTCATTAGAAGGCTGTCAAATATTAGAAATAATTTTATACCTTATGACAGGTTTCTTTGCCCAGAAGAATGACAGAGAGAGAGAGAGAGAGACGGACCTATATGCTTTAGCCCTGTATCTTGTAAATGAAGAGTGGCATAATACTTGTTTCCCTCGTAGCAGTGACATGTATTTGATAGAAAAAAATATATATAACTGTATTTCCTTCACAGTAACAGAGGTTTGGTAATCATAACAACAGGGTGATATTTTTAGAAATAGCATGTGACAAAATATACATTAGCTTAACAGAATGTGCTTGTGTAAAACAAAAAGTATTATACTTCTGAATGTTTTTGTAAAAAATGGTATTAACAATAGAGGCTTGTTGAAATATCTTAAAATGTTGAATATCCACAGATATTCAAATGAAAAGGGAAATGGCCAACACAGCAGAAAAAAGTTACAAAATCAATTAAAGAACATTTTGACCTGCTGAAAACTGGCTTTCTTTGAATTGAGATAAGGATGCAGACAAAGAATGCTTCAATATAGGAAAATAATGTTTTCGTCAAGGACAAAGTTTTGAAACTATAAAAGTGGTTGTAAAGACTTTTTTGATGGACATTTTTGTAATCTGAGTCAGCTGAGGAAGTGCAGTGTATCTTACAGAGATCTGTGTTATAAAGAAAATGTTTTAAATCTCACTGTAGTGTTTGGTCAGCTTGTTTTAATAAATCTGTCAGCAATTACGAATATACAGCTGTACAGTTTGTCAGTGGGCACCTGCTTTTAATTTCAGTTTAACAATGGGGCGATAGGCCTAATTCAGACCCTTTTAAATATTCGTAAAAGTACTACAACAAGCACTAGTTAATATTTTGTTGGTGCCAAACTCAGTACAGTTAGTCTTGAACAGCTCAGTAGTATCAGGATCTTCCAAGGTGGTGAAATGAGATTTCAACTTTGCCTCTGCTCTGAGACATTCACCAGCATTTTCGACAGAGAGGGAATTTCCAATTTGCAGTTTTAGCCTACAGATTGATCACCTGTTAGCCATTTCTGAAAATGGTAAGCCACTTTCTAAAATAACATGGATACCTGGAAGGACATAAATGCTAGATGCACACATTCTGTGACCATAAACCTAAACCAGGCTGCTGATAAAGTTTCAACATTATTACATCAGTGGTATGAACAAGCCAGTAGTGATGTTGAATGTAATACAGCATTGTTTGGTATAAATACAGGTGAGAAGGTTTATATGTGTAAATGCATTCATTGTTTTAATCAGTATGTGAAAAACTATAAAACTCCAATTCAGTGGTTTAACTGTGGAGACAAATATCCTTGTTTTTGTTTAGCATGTCAAACTGTGTTAAGGAAATTGTTAGTAAAGACTGTGTAGAACAAGTCAAAATTGTCAGATGAAGTCAAAAGTCATTTTGTAAGAGAATTCCAGTCATTTTTAGATCATGCTAAAAGCTTATAGGTTGTAAAGACAGCTGAAACGTTTCAGACCTACTACTCACAGTGGGATGCTTTTAACAAAGGTAAGAAATTATCAACAAAACTTAATGAAAAACACATGCCAATGTTAAAGAAACATGACATGCAGGTTAGAAAGTATATGCAAACTGTTCTAGATATTTTGCCTGGGATGATGTTACTATACAGATGGATACTACAGAATGTACAGTAAGTGCACACAGATGACACTTGTAAAAATTTGCATGTAGTAGGTTGTGCAAATATACAGAATTTAAAAAAATGGTTATGACAAAAACATGCAGATTTATGGGTTAAAGATAAAGTAAATTCCAGTTCATCTGACACAGCTAAAGTGCTCAGACGACATGTTGTGTCTGATGCTGGTTAGAAAAAAAGAGTAACCATACACATTTATGAGTGTAGGGTATATCAAAATAACAGTCAAGTTACATAAATACAGTTTTTCAGGATTTAAAGGATTAAACAGTACAGCAGCTAACAGTTCAAATTGTAACAGCTCCATACTAACAGTCAACTTACAGGAATATGGTAGGATTTAAAGGGTTAAAGATTACAGCAGCTAACAGTTTGAAGTGTAACAGCTCCATACTAGGTATGGACATGTCATTAGAGTTAACTACTAAGTTGTTAGAGTATTTTAATATTACAGTTTCTGACAGGATGCTAGAACAAGCAGAGCATGTTAAATTGGTTTTACAAATCGGAGATATTTTTAAGCATAACATTATTTCTCTTGGTACTGATGAAAATGGGATTAAAATAGTAAGTGCAGTTGGCTGGGGAAAAATAGAAGAAGGTGGTGGGATGAGACCAGGGACGTACTGAGAGTGGCATCAGCCCCTCCAGCTATGGGAAGCCCTGATGTTAGAAAAATTGCATGTTTTTTTTCTATAGAAAAGTGGGACTTATCAAGCAGGACTGTGTTAACTACTGAAAATGGAAAAATAGGCAGATGCAGAAAGGATTATTTGCACGGGACTCAGAATAAAAGAAAGTAAAAAAGGAAGCAAAAGTTGCAGGATGATACCATAGCAGGTCAACGTGAACTGAGTGTTAACAAGAAATGCATGAATACCATAGAATAAGAATTTCAGACCTTATGGGCAGAGACAAAAACAGACTATGGGAAGTTATAAATTCCAATTATTAAAGTAGGAGGTACAAGGGATTACATTACCTTTAAAAATCAACAGTATGTCATGACTTGATTACCTCAAGGTTTTTAGAAAAGCCCTGTCATTTGTCATTAGATAATAGAGACATTCTTAGAATCTGTGATTAAAAATGACAAGGTTACATTCTAATACAGTCAGGGACTGTGAAAGAATACATATCACAGCTGAGAAAAGATATGGGATAGTTGCAAGAGGCAGGTTTCAAAGTAAACAAAGACAAAATACAGTTCTTGTCACAAAAAGTAAAATTTCTAGGAACCATTATCAGACCGACAGGGAAGACTCCTTGTCAGGAAAGGGTGAGGAGCAGTCTGCAATTGCCAAAGCCTTTGACAATTTCAGATTTGCACAAATTCATGGGAATCATGAACTACAATATTTAAAATGTTAAAGCAGAAGTTGGCACAGGCAACAGAGCTGATAGCTCCCACCAATAAATTACTTTTTGTTTTGCAAGCAGCAGCATGGCAGGATATGCTCTCAGTGGTGCTATTGCAGTCTTGGCCATAAGAGGCATTACAGAAAATGGGCACTAAGTTAAGACAGGTTACTTTTTGTAGCAGGAAAATGACTCCTGTAGAAAAATGATATCATCCTTGCATTAAACAGTTTTTGGCCATTTAATGGGGATTAAGAGAGACAGAGAATTTGGCAATGTTCTCAGCGGTTATACTTTAAACTCCACATTTGACAATCAAAACTTTGCTAAATGACAGTGAGATAAATAAAATCACTAAAGGGGTTAGTCAGACATTTCTACAGTGTATGTGAATGGTGCATGTTTCTGGAAGGATGGGAAGTACTACACTGGGTTTGCAATAGTGACATTGCAAAAGGGAGACAAACCAATTATGGTTACATTACCAGGATACATGTCAGCACAAAGGGCTGAGCTAGAATCTGTCCAATATGTTTTGCAGCATTTTTATCCAGTAAATACAGTGACAATGCGTATGTAGTAAATTCTCTGAGAGTACATATGGCAACGTTAACTAGAAGAGGATTCACTCATAGTGCAGGAATGATTCAGTAGTACAAGTTGCAGGGACAGTTCAGTATTTTAAATTTGAAAGCAAGGCATCAACAATGGATAAAAGACCTGCAGGAGGTATGCCAAGAAATAGTCAAACAGCAAAGTGATTAGTAACAGGAATAGAGTTGTGGTAAACCAGACAAGGTAGATGTTCCAACCTTAAAAGTAAAGACAGTCCCAAACGAAAGTGGATGTATACAACAGACAGGATCAAAGCCAGTAGTGTCAGTGAATGCAATATCATAGTTGCTAAGGAATACTACATTTGCAGTAAAAATCATATAAATGGCTTCCTATGGAATGGAAAGGAACCTGTTATGTAGGGTATGTAATACCATCAATGAGATTACCTAAATAATTACCTGAAGGTAAAATAAGAAATGTCAGGAGAAAGAAAGAATTAAAAAAAAGTATTAGTACATTAGATCAATCATAGATATACAGTCAAAACAATAATGCAGCAGAAGCAAAAGGGTCTTTGTGCTCTGATCAACAAGGAGTGCTGTACATATATTCCAGACAAGAGAGAATCCATAAAGCAACATTTAAGCAGAATACAACTAGTATCTGAAAAGGCTAGAAAGACATGAAACAGTAACTAGAGTGATTGGTTAATTAAATGTGTTATTTTCAGAATGGTAAAAAACATTATTACACTTTTAATTGCTATAGTAGCCATGATTTGGTTGATCATAATAACATGTATGTGTATTAAACTTTGTATTAAAAAGACTGTCAGTCAGGTATCTATTGTAACTATTGTAGGTGGTAAAGAAAGTAACATAACCAATGGAGACATGAATTTTCTGTAAGATTCAAAGTTTGATTAACATTTTGATTGAAATTATTTTTGTTTTCAAAATAAAAAGGGGGAAGTGATAGAATTATGTAAGCATAATTCTTGTTTCCCTCATAGAAATAATATGCATTTGATAGAAAAAATATATATAACTGGTTTCCTTCACACTAACAGAAGTTTGGTAATTGTAACAACTGTGATATTTTTAGAAATAGCATGTGACAAAATATGCATTGGCTTAACAGAATGTGCTTTCATGGAACAAAAAGTATTATACTTCTGAATGTTTTTGTAACAAATGGCATTAACAATAGAGGCTTGTTGAAATATTCTAAACAGTTGAATGTACACAGATGTTCAAGTGAAAATGGAAATGGTTAACACAGCAGGAAAAGTTACAGACTATTGTATCATTGAAAGAATAGTTCTGAAATAATGTTTTGGCCTGCTGAGAACTATTTTTCTTTGGCTTGAGATAAGGATGATGACAAAGAAGTCTTCAATACAGGAAAATAATGTTTTCATCAAGGACAAAGTTTTGAAACTATAAAAGTGGTTGTAAATACTTTTTTGGTGGACATTTTTGTAATCTGTGTCAGTTGAGGAAGTGCAGTGTATCTGACAGTGATCTGTGATATAAAGAAATTATGTTTAATCTCACAGTAGTGCTTGGTCGGCTTGTTTCAATAAATCTGTCAGCAATTATGAATATACAGTTGTACAGTTTGTGTGACATGATGCTGTTAATTTCAATTTAACAGTGACTTTCTGTTTGCTCCCCTTTCTTAGCTTGTTCTTGCAGAGATAAAAATACACATATGTCATAAGTGATAATTTAATAAAGATGCTTTTGTGTAAAAACAACACATATGCACAGCTACAGCTCATATATAGACATATACACAGATGTGAACACAGATTCCTACCCCCACCCCCACACACATATCTATTATTTGAGGGTAAAGAATCTATGAACAAGTGAAAAGGGAGGATACATCTGAATGGACACTTCCACAGAATTTTTTCATTACACTGCTATCCTTATAATCTTATAAACTCATAATACATCACTGCTATTGCCAGCAACCAAATGCAGTGCTCCTGTAACTCCATAGAGCAGAACACATTTTTGCTGGCTGAACCTGTATGTTCAAGTCAAGTGAATATTTCCTTTTAATGTGACTTGCAATTTTCTTGCCAACCTTATGTTCCACAACATAACCACCAGTACCCAACATGAGCTCCCATTTGAAATAAGTACCTCAGTCTTGTAAAGACAGGTGGTAGCTGGATGTTTAGTTTTTTCTACTAGGCAATAATTTCTCATGTTTAGTGATTAAAGTGGTGGCAAAATGGTGACATACTTTTTTTTGCTTATCCATTAAAAAATGGTGGCAGATCAATCTGCTGATGATACAAAAATTTCACACCATAAAAAGAGAAACATGTTCTGTAAATGTGCTTTCAAGATGAACTGATTATGTTCTCGTGCCCCTTTCCAGTAGGAAATATTGAATATAGATGTGATATTTTGAAGTTCATTTAAAAAAACTGCAACTATGGTGCCAGATCACATTTAAAATATTGAATTGTAGTAAATATTATTTCCTATATGTGAAAAGTGTGAATGTATTTTTATTTTTATCCTTGTTTATGTTTTGACATGTGATACATTTACCAAATACTTGTTTTTGTTTTTCTCATGCTTAACATTCCTGGAACACTAGTGGCTGTAAAGTGAAAGCATTTGAAAACAAAAAATGTTTTCACGTTTACTTTTAGAGGGATAGTCCTAAGTCAGATGTACAGGATATGTAGACTCTGTAGTGATAAGAATGACATGTTCTTAGAATTGAATACACTTGAAGGCTTGTTCAAAGAAAAAGGATACCCCCCCAAGTTAATAGATGATTGCAAGCATGAATTTATCATGAAGGTATTCAATTGGACAGATGGTTTTGCTTCTGCAAGGAGGAGTCTTCCGTTCCATACATTGAATGACAACAGGCACACTGATAGGGTTACCTATGTCACTAAGTACACCAGTGACGTTGCTGAACATAATAAAATTATCAGCAGAAACTGGAACATTTTGGTTACAGATCCACTCACTAAGAAAATTGTGGGGGACTATCCGAGGTTCAGCTATAAAACATGTCATAACTTAAAGCAAACCTTATGTTTAGAGCAGAGCTCTCTGTTAAATGGCTACTCTAGTGATCCATATGGGACTTTTCCCTGTGGACACTGTCACATGTGTCCACATATATCTAAAAATGTTTGTTTTTCACATCCAGATGGTTCCTTTACGTTCACACCCAGATTTCACAGTGATTGTAACAGCACCAATCTCATTTATCTGGCCACATGTGACTCCTGTGGAGCCTTCTATGTAGGCCTCACGAAGAAGACTTCGTGATAGGGTCTACAATCATTGCTATGACATCAGGAAAGGTAATGAAAGCAATGCTCTGGCCAAGCATATTTTGGAACATAATGCACACAGTTTCAGTTTTTTGGTTCTGGAGTTGTTGGCAGTTAATAGTAGGGAAGGAGATAATATGAACCAACTGGCTGTTAGGGAACTCAAGTGGATTTTTATTTTGAAAGTGCATATATACCCAGGCATTAATCAATACGTATCAGTTAAACCTGTTCTTAACAGCAGGAAGTTGTGAAATAGACGTACGTGTTTTGATGTTTGGTTTGTGTACTGTTTATGTCTTCTAGACCTGTTTTCATGCCTTATTTCCCATTAGTTTTACTCCATCCAGACCTGGTTATATAGAGTTCTTCAATTTATAAGTGGACTGTGTTTTTGCTTCACAGTCACTCTCCTTTATTTATTATGCCTTATGCTTGGCCTCCATAGGTACAATGCCAGTCTGTTATAGACTAATTTTTTGGTGTGCTTTCAGTTATTCAAATTTGCATACTAGTATTATGGTTTGCATACAATACAAGGGGATTTTGTGGTCTGATACTATGGGCATTAATATGCCAAAGAGTGGTTTTTTGACATTCACTTTGGTTTCATCCTTTGGTATGCTTGACCAGATACCTCAGTTAGTGCATAATGCATTATTCGTTTTTTAACTTTGCTTAGCACTACTGCACTTTTGGTACCTCGGTTCTTAGTGTGTGTTCATTCCCAGGATGAGGATGGACGTTTGTAGTGCTATTACAGCTGTGTCCATCAGCTCCTTAATGCATCATGTTAACTGTTCCTATTTAGTCTCAGCATGTACATTACATGAGGTGTTTTCATCTTTTACCTTGCACTTTATATGTTTAGTCATAGCTAAGTTCTTGGATCCCTGAGTAGTTGCCTGGGTCCTGGCCTTTGTGGACTTTGAATTTGTTGGTTTCTTGCAGAGCGGAAGTGGTCTGAACACCTGTTTTGGTTGTTTTTTGAAACTTGCTAGTGCCCGTATTTAGCAGAGGTGAGTGGGTTGCTGTAAGTAATCTGATTGTTGTTCTGTATTATATACTTTTTGTACCCCCTGCCTTAGCTTTCAACTGCTGATCTCCTAACATAGGTTTGTAGGTTTTTGATGTTTGATGGGGCTGATTTCTGTCGGAATTGCTTTAACGCAGTTGTTTCACATTGCGATAATAGATGCTTGTCAGATTGCATCTCCTGTATCTGCCAGCCGCAGTTGTCAGTAGGACATTTCTGATTACCGGACTGTTTTCTGTTTTCTTGGTGGTATTAGCAAAGTCTTTTGGACCGGATAGTATTGTGTGTTACCGTCTTATATGTGATCGTTCTTCTTATATGTGACTGTCCTTGATCTAGCTTTGGTGATCATGTGAATGTTGTAAGCGTTTTCCATGTGAGTTATGAGGTAAGAATAGGGCACATTTGTAGCTGTGATTACCGCCAGCACTAGTTGATATTGTTTTGGCGTAGACGTTTGTGAGTATGCTATCAGCCACATGAAATTAATGTACGCTCTGCACATTTTAACAACAACAATATATTGTTGTTTTTCACTCTTGGACTGTCAGTTGCCACATTGTTTGCATTATTTATTAACTTTTTGCCTGTATCATAGATTTTTTTATATCATATCTTTGATGCAAGAGAGCATACAGGGTTTGTTTGTTCACCGGAGTCTATACACAAAGGCACTGAGTATGCGTTTAGTTAGCGACTCCATTAGGAGTCATGGAATACGTCTTAGATGTACTTATAAATAGAAACATGGTATGTTTTTATTTGAAAACACCGTTTTCTGCCTCATGCCTTGTGCTTTGACCATGAATCTGCACAGTTTTTTAGTATTGTATAATGAGGAGCTTAGTTGGCTTATATAGCCACTTTGATAGGCTTTATTGCTTTGTTTTATTTTTGCTTATATAGTTTGTCTAAGGCAATCTTGCCAGAAGATTTTTTAAATGTTCTTTAAATGGTTTTAAAAGTTTTTAAACTGTTTTATTTGTTCTTACCTTTCTAGTATTGTCTCTTTAAACAAGGACATGCAGTGAGAGATTGATTGTTAGTAATTATCTAATCAGTGTTTAATTAGTTAGTTTGAGTGCCAAAAATCCTTTGCATAAAAGGTTGTATCTATCAATGTTTCATTACACCTGAAGAAGTGTAGTATAGCTACGTGAAAGCGCTTGTGTGTTTTTGTTCCAAATAAAGAAGCTTCCATTACCAGTGACTATCTCCGTGTGGTGACTCCAGTGGATTTTGTGTTTCATAGTTTTTTTTATTTTGTTAAATTATAAAATGAGCCAGGAAAGCTGACTTCCTTTTCATATATTTTACAAAACAAGGTAATCTATTAATTTAGCCTGTGTTATAATGATGTGTGTGTGTGTGTGTGTGTGTGTGTGTGTGTGTGTGTGTGTGTGTGTGTGTGTGTGTGTGTGTGTGTGTTTGTGTCTTTTATCTCTCCTATCTCTGACGTTCACACAAGTGAAATGTAAACAACCTATTAGTTACTTGTTCTCTTGCGTATTTACAGTACATTACCTTCAGTGGTTCTAGTTACCTCACTTAATCCCACAGGATACCATCTCTTCATTGTGACTGTTGTTTGACATGCTAATAATCCAGGTACATACCACCTGTTTTGTCAGTACACAAAGAGTCATGGGAAGACAGTGATCAGAGGACTGCCACAATGGTCATTACCAGAGGTTGTTATTAGAAATTGTTCTTTATATGTTACCTTTCAAAATTACAGTGTATTTTTTTATAAAGGATGTGCTTGTATGTGGGAGTTAGGAAGTCAGTAGTGAAGCAGCATAACAGATGAAAACAACTGATTTTGTAACACAGCACCAGTAAACCTTGGATCTGGAGCATATGAACACTGCATTTAACCATATCTTAAAGAAAATGGAATAGAGTACCATCTGAAAAAATAAAATAAATAGGTAGTGAACAATAAATTGAGGAAATGAAACAGAATGCGTATTTCCAGGCATGTGTATTTTCTGATTATCATAAATACAACAATAAAATTTTAAATGTATTTATTTATTTAGTTGTTTATTTACATTTGTTTATCAGGAAAGTCCAGCTAGACATGTAACTCCTTTTCAGTGCAAGCCCAGGGAGAAAAGCTCCATTAATGTTAAACAGCAAATAAACTTAAAAGTAACATTAAATATATTGTTAAAAACTATCTTTTGAAGAATGCCAGATGAAGTTAGGTAAACATGAAATATATACAGCAGTATAATTCAGGTCTTCAGTTCATAAGCATGTGCCCCAGGAAACCACTGAGGAGCCTAGCCCAGTTTTTTATTTGTCTCAAAGCACTGCCTGGTTAAGTGACTTGCTCAAGGTTGCACAGCTGGCAGATGAAGGCTGAGGGAATAAAACCTTATACCAAAGGAAACAGCTTGTTAACAGTTAATAGCTTTAATCTTTAACATTAACTGCCAGACAGTTCTAGTACATGCAGAATACACTGAGACTGAGTTTAAATAATGTCAAACTTAAGGCTATGTTAGGATTAAGTAAGTCCAGTGGAGAAACGAACATGTCCAAGTAGATAGTTCTACCTAAACCCAAAGATATGCATATATACACACATCATGGATATATATGTACATGCAGTGAACCCTTGTCTTGAGTACTGTATTTGTTTTTTGAAGTTCTGCCTACATGAACACACTGAATGTGCAGAAATGATTCACAGGAAAACAGCTGTAAATTGTGTGACCTGCGTATGAAACCTGTTAAAGGGAGGTTCAAGGAAACAAGTAAGAGAAAGCTCGAATTGTATGCTTAAATAGCTTATGAATTCTAACAAAGTACAAACTAGGTGTACCCCCCCTTGAAAAAGAGCCATGAAGTGAGGGGTATACTGAAGGAAATCTTTCTAAAAAATTTAAAGCACAGGAAGGAAATATATTCACTTGTGGAAGAGTTTACAGTTGGAATGCAGTTTGAAAAGTGGTGTACCAGAAATTGTTTTCATCTGCTGTTAAGTCAGGAATAATAAATATCTTGATTAGAGGTGGGGAAGTTCTCAAAACAACTAAAGCAGATCTTGGCTTGTTATGATAGACTAAAAGGACATTTTCTCACTGGACTTGGCGGGGCAGCTAGACATCAGTATAAACTAGAATAATTATCTGATGGTTAGGATGGCCATCTCCTGTTTGGAATCACAGCAAAAGGTTCAATGTGAATTTAATATGACAAAATTGAATATACAAAATAGTCACAGACCTTTTTGTTCGTCATTAAAAAATGGCAGTTAAAATAACATAACTGTCGAACTATTTATTTATTTTTTTATTTTTTTATTTTTGAGAATTAACTAAGACAGTGCCCCCATGTGTTGTAGTAGCAAATTGGTCCTAATCAGACTTTGCTGGATGGTTTATGAGCCATTAAGATACAAATGAAAATGTCCTGCCATATTTTCACCTGAAACATCAAACACAATGAAATAAGACTAGAGAAGGCAAAGAAAATGAAAGAGAGGTGTTTTTTGCAGCGCTTGGATAAAGACTTGTAGTCAAAGCATTTTAGCAAAATTGTAATAAATGCATCACTTACCTCACAAATATCAACAGTACAGAAAAAAACACAACAATCTCTCAGTATAAAATGACAGACACTCGATATTTCCATTTCATTACACTACTTCCAAGTGTAGCTATAATTCTGAAAATGTAATATATGAGCAACCCCTAAATGCATTGAAAATAAGTTTTTTTTCATCCATAAGCAACATGACCTTTGACCAGGGTACAGCATACTCACTGCAGTATATCAGTGTAGAAAATTCATAGTTAGCATGAGCAACATTTGGAGATTTCAAAAAGCATTCATTAGTGTTAATCATACCCGTCTCCAATCATGTCTCTTAAACTAGACTTTCTTCCACTGCATATGCATGTTTCAATAATTACTAAACACCTGTAACTCTGGCAAAATGTGTTCCCTAAGGATCGGTATTAAGTAATTTTTTTCTTGTTTAGCAATTACACTTTCTTTACCTCAGCTGCAGACCATATTATTTTCTGATAAAAAGTTATCTTTAAAAAGTAAACTCACTCCACTGTGGTGCAAGACCACATCCAAACAAATGTTTCAAATAGCCTTCATTGGTTCATTGCAAAAAACAGGAGCATGTTACCTATTGCCCCACAAAAAATAAAATCATCAAGCAAACTAGCAATTAAAGATAATAGCAAAAAAGTAAAACAGTAGCATGAGTAAAAATTTCTAGTCTCCCACCAGGACACAAGTGCTCCTCAGCAATTACATTCTGCTTGCCGAACACACTCAAGCAAATCTGCAGTCTGCGGCTACCACTCCACCCATAGAGTATAAGAAGGAATCAGTACTGCAAACTTAACAAGGATATACATTTTGAGCCTCAAGAGCAGGCACACTCAAGCAAAATCTGCAGTCTGCGGTACCACTCCACCCATACAGTATAAGAAGGAATCAGTACTGCAAACTAAACAAGGATATACATTTTGAGCCTCAAGAGCAGGCACACTCAAGCAAAATCTGCAGTCTGCGGCTACCACTCCACCCATACAGTATAAGAAGGAATCAGTACTGCAAACTAAACAAGGATATACATTTTGAGCCTCAAGAGGAGGGTCAGTCCACCCAGGCATTCTACTTGTATGTTTTATGAGAGTGAAGCTATTACATTAGCAGTATTTCTTAGTAGTTCTCAGCTTGCTAATAAAACTGACTGTTGTAGCCTTGTGTCCCCCCCCCACTAGTACAGTAATCCTAACTGTCCAGTAGACAATATACATTTAATTCACATCCCTGTGACTAAATTAACCATCAAGCAGCCCTCTCAGTGCTTTCTGCCTTAGTTTGTATCACTTGGAGGCCCACCTGTTTATTTGCATCTCTATACATTCCCCTTCATTGCTAATGTATCTCCCTACTCTAATCTGTGCACAAACTGGTTAATAATCAGCAAGTCAATGTGAAGACACACTCCCAACCTTAATAAACTTTGCTGTCTCTTCTCTCCTTCACTTTACAGGTAGTTTGATTTATTACTTACCCCCTCTGAGGCCTTCACTGATTTCCACTGATTGCCTCTCTGGTTTCTTTGCATTCCACCTGGTTTACACCCCTTGTGCTATCTCCCTCCCCAATACAAAGTCTATATTAGAATCCTGCTGAGCATGGAGCCATCTTTAAATTTCTAGTCTCCCACCAGGACACAAGTGCTTCTCGGCAATTACATTCTGCTTGCCGGTAAGCCATTAGACCTCAGGAATTTGTTTTAAACCTGTTCAGATTTGTAAACTAATACTTACTTTTTGCTGTATTTGGATCTATACAATTAGTATTCATTTTTCTGATTCCTGACTACTGATCTGCTTATTTGTTTATTTAACGGGTTGATTCTGTCATTCAGGAATTGTGTTTTTACTGACACTACCACTGCAGCTATGTTGTCTCTATGCTACTAAAACTGCTGTTATAACTGTAATGTACATCTAATTGACCTAGTCTTGGAGTTAGAAACAGTATTTACTGACTTAGCACTACAGTTGTCTCTGCTACTGTTTCAGCTGTGCTGTTGTGTTCATTTTCCTTTTTCTTGTATGCACAGGATAATTGGCTGATAAATGTATTGTGCATGATTTATTAACCTGTTTCCAAACTAAGTTATGGCACTGTGATGTGGTTACTGTTGAAGCACTCTCAAACTGTAGCAGTAGCATCTATTCTCCTGCTTTATCCACACTATCCTCAGATTTGTATCTTTTACACCCTCCTATCTCCTAATTACTTCCTTTGACCTGTCTTTGTCTCCTTCTACTAGCTTCATCCTCTCTTTTTTTTCTCTCTCTTCAGAGCACACTCAAGCAAATCTGCAGTCTGCGGCAACCACTCCACCCATACGGTATAAGAAGAAATCAGTACTGCAAACTAAACAAGGATATACATTTTGAGCCTCAAGAGCAGGGTCAGTCCACCCAGGCATTCTACTTGTATGTTTTATGAGAGTGAAGCTATTACATTCACAGTATTTCTTAGTAGTTCTCAGCTTGCTAATATAGCCTTGTGTCGTCGTCCCCCCCCCGCTAGTACAGTAATCCTAACTGTCCAATAGACAGTATACATTTAATTCACATCCCTGTGACTAAATTAACCATCAAGCAGCCATCTCAGTGCTTTCTGCCTTAGTTTGTATCACTTGGAGGCCCACCTGTTTATTTGCATCTCTATACATTCCCCTTCATTGCTAATGTATCTCCCTACTCTAATCCGTGCACAAACTGGTTACTAATCCTCAAGTCAATGTGAAGACACACTCCCAACCTTAATAAACTTTGCTGTATTTTCTCTCCTTCACTTTACATGTAGTTTGAATTATTACTTACCCCCTCTGAGGCCTTCACTGATTTCCACTGATTGCCTCTCTGGTTTCTTTGCATTCTACCTGGTTTACACCCCTTGTGCTATCTCCCTTCCCCAATACAAAGTCTATATTAGAATCCTGCTGAGCATGGAGCCATCTTTAAATTTCTAGTCTCCCACCAGGACACACGTGCTCCTCAGCAATTACATTCTGCTTGCCGGTAAGCCATTAGACCTCAGGAATTTGTTTTAAAAGTGTTCAGATTTGTAAACTAATACTTGCTTTTTCTTTTGTCTTGGTTGGCTCTGCCCTGCTCCATTTGCCCTCACTAACGCTCGGGCTCTCTCCGCTCCCCTGCCCTGCCCCCTATACCCTCCCGCCCCCACTACCTCTACATTTATAGTAATCACAGCCACACCCACAGCTCACCCTCACATCACCTCCACCAATCACAGCTTCTCAAGTCATATAACATTATACCACACCAACTTGCTCCACACAAAATACTCCCAATCACTCTCATTCCCACTAGGCAGTTTTTACATCACCCACACTACTTCCCCATCCACATATAGTGCAACCCTATAATTCCTATTCAGACCCCCCCCACCTAGAAACAACTTAAACTTTATAACCATGACTATCATGCAACTAAGTCTAGTCTGTCCTCTCATAATTCTTTACAACACCACAAGTTATCACTGTAGCAATATCCCTAAACTTAGTAGCAGTACACTGCATTATGCACTCTCGTATACAGACACCACACATTATAATAATATCTGCCCACAGTTATTCAAGAACTACATAGCAGACCAATTCAGGGCTAAACACATATGCTCTCATTCCTACTCCAAAAAAATACAATACTTTCTCACACTCCTCACCAAACTCCAACATCTGTATAACCATTTTAACTCCAGGCTCACCATAAGTGGGGATATCCACCCCAACCCAGGCCCAAATCCATCCTGTCCAACTCAAACTGCTCCAACACAAATGTCAGAACATAATATCCCCACTTTCTTCATCCTTGGGCAAATCAACAACAGCAGCAAAACCAACCATCTTTTAATGCTAAATATTATATTAGAAGTATCAAAAATAAAATACCTGAACTCCAGGCCACAATAGCACACTACTCCCCAGACATAGTTGCTTTAATAGAAACCTGGCTATATAAAAACATAGCTAACTCAGAAGTTCTCCCTACCGGCTACAATATCATTAGACAAGACAGATCACTTCGTAAAGGGGGTGGAACTGCCTTACTGTACAAGTCAAATGTAACTGTCTGTCAATTACCAAACTCCTACCCCTCCCCCAATAATTGGGACATACTTATCTCACAACTTCAATTTCACCCTAAAAAGGTCATCACCACAATTGTGATCTATATTCCACCTGGTTAATACACCTGCTAGCCTTGAAGACTTCTTATCCTGGTGTTCTTCCACATACTCACAAGAAACCCTTATTCTGGGGGACTTCAACCTAGATTGGTTCACCTGTATATCAGAACCACCAAGTAATCTAATAAATCTCCATGGCTACCAGCAGCTAGTCCAAATTTCAACTAGATGTGATAAAAAATCTAAAAGGGAATCCATCCTTGACTGGGTCCTAACTAACAACCCCACATTGTACCCTCACACAGGCAGTCTCCCAGACACTTTAAGTGACCACAACATAATATACTTTATACATAGTATAACAAGCATATGCAACACCACTAAGTATATATCTACTAGAAACACAAAAAAAATCTCTCCTGAGGTCCTCAACACTTTACTCTGTAACTGTGACTGGACCCCACTAAAAACCCTCCCACTTGACCAGGCTGTAGTATATTTCAACAAAACATTTCTACAACACCTGTCGCTCCATTGCGCAAAATCAAGGATAGAAACTCTACAAACCCCTGGCTCAGTAAAGAAACCAAACAAATGCTCAAGTCCAGAGACACTGCCTGGCTTTACTATAAAAAAAACAAAGAAACACAAAGCCTAACCAAGTACCAAAAACTGCGCAACCATGCAAAAAATGCATTAGGCTGGGCAAAAAATCCTACTACACAACATTACAAACTAAATACCAACACAACCCGCAAAAAATTTGGAAAAATGTAAACCAGCTACTAAAATCCACCCAAAAGGCTACCCCCAAACCAACCACCCCTGACACTAAAGTTCCCATCGAAACACAATTCATCTCCCACTTTGTGAACTCAATTCTATCCTTAGTATCACAGGACAGTTCCTTCCTTACTATCCCCCCCCAACACAAATAACACTAATACAAGCTTTACCCTCAAAACAGTTTCCACCACTTCAATCAAAAGCATGCTCTCCAAACTAAAAACCTCATCAACAGCAGCTGACCTACTCCCCAGCTATTTCTTGAAACTCACAGTAGATGCTATTGCTATCCCAGTCTCCACTCTCATAAACAGATCAATTGTTGAAAACTATGTGCCCAAACTCTGGAAAATATCCTATGTTACACCCATACATAAAGGCGGGACCTCCACTGAACTTAATAACTACAGACCCATTGCTTTACTCTCCCCCCTGGCCAAAATCCTAGAAAAATGCATCCATACCCAGATGCTAAACTATCTCCTAGACAGCAACATCCTGTCACCTACTCAGCATGGTTTCAGACCTGCCCTTAGTACCACTACAGCCCTCCTCTGCTTCACAGACACAGTAAACCATCTCAAAAATGAAGGCCTACAAGTGTCAACTCTTTTTTGTATATGTCCAAAGCATTTGACACAGTCTCACACCAAATCCTGCTAAACAAACTAAACCAATACCATTTATCAAATTCCACTCTTACCTGGTTCCAAAGCTACTTAACTGACAGGTACCAAGCTGTGAAATGGGAAAATTCTCTCTCTCCTCAGCTGCCCATAACTATAGGAGTCCCACAGGGTTCTATCTTAGAACCACTACTATTCACAGTCTTCACAAATGACCTCCATACCTCCACACAGCATGCATCTATAATTCAGTATGCAGATGACACTACCTTAACCTGTGCTGCACAAAACATTCCCACCCTCCTGCAAACAACTCAACTAGCATTCTCTGACGTTGAAAACTACCTTATCAACGCCCAACTTATCCTCAATCCAAAGAAAACTCAGCTTATGATTATAACCAGTTCTAACAAAAACACTAACACTCAATTCGCTATCTACTCCACTAATGCTACTCCAACTGCTCCAGTGGCACAGGCTAAGCTATTGGGAATAACCATAGACTCCCACCTAAAATTTGATAGCCATCTCAACTATTAAAAAAGTACATGCCAAACTGGGGTCGCTCTACCGTATCAAACCATTTCTTACCAACAACACAAGATCAGCCATTGCTCGCTCCCAACTTCTATCCACCCTACTCTATGCATCTCCCATTCTGACTAATCTCAACAAAACTGAACTAAGCAAAATGGAAGCCTACTATAACAGAATTGCCCTCTTTGCTGCAAATTGCTCATATAGAACTCATCACTGTACTGCTTTGAGACAGCTCCACTGGCTTGAACTGCCCAACCTCCTAACCTACAATCAGCTCTGCCTCTGGCATTCTATCTATTACCTCCCCAATAAGTGTCCTGCCCTCAAAAACCTAGTACAACATCACTCAGCCAAAAGGCCTCTTATATCATCAAGCAAACCACTGCTAGAAGTCACCAACAGCTACAATAGCTTTGGAGATGCACTATATAGTAGTTCAGTGGCTAAAAAAATGGAACTCTGTCCCTATAAGCATTCAAAACACATCATCCAAAGCCTCCTTTAAAGACCTCATCAGGCAACATCTCAAGGAAAGTTGGCCGTGCCATGATTGCTCCCCAGGCTAGTGAAAGCGGATAACACATACATACAAAATCTAGAGCACTTGAAAATAGTTTTCAGTCTTACTCACAAACACTGGCTAATTAATCTACAATGTATGTACTGTACCTGTGTACTATGTATGTATTCTACCTATGTTCCAAATTTCGGCTGTACACCACAAATCTGTTAATTACCTTTATTTTTAAAATTAATATTTTTTTGTTTGTTCTCTCCACTGTAACTTTTTATGTGCCGCATACCACTGTAAAAACATGTCTCCTGTAATTTGTGTGTATACTGATCATGTCTAAATAACTAAATGTGTCTGTAATTTTTCTTTGTGGAGCTTTTCTCCCCGGGCCTCTGCTGAAAAAGGGTCTTTTCGGCTCAGTCAGACACCCCTGGTTAACAAATGTAAAATAAAATAAAATAAAATAAAATAGAATAAATATGCAGGAATGTAGCTTTATCCCATATTATCTTTTAAGACACATATTAACACAACAATGAACACAAATTAGATGTTAAGCACTAATTGCAAACAGAGCAGGACATTAAAAGAAGCTAGAAAGTATATGATTAAAATGTTATACTTAACCATATAAGGTGCTGCATCCCTATCACTCCAGGATTTGCAACAAATATAGAATGCAGAAAACAGTACCAGATCTGTGAGTTTATGATCATTAGCAAGCCCAAGAAAACACCCCTGTGAAGAAGGAAAACAGGCAAAATGATTTCCAGTATGCTGACCTCTGTACATTAGCACTTATCCTAACTTAGCATGGTTGCAGTCTTACACTACACAGATGTTAAACATATCACCACTGCTGCTTCCAAGCTAACAATGGCACACTGCTTTCTAAAAAAAATATCTAATAAAAGCTAAAAGGATATATAAAAACCCTACTCCAATCACTTAGAAACTTAGAACCTTCTCTCAAATAATCTGAGGACAACATCTGACTCACTGCCTTCAAAACAGGCCTGTTAGAGGGGTGTGGCCAAGGATGAACACAGGATAGCAGCAGATTTATTCAGCTCCACCAATTTCATTACACTGACAGGAATTAATTACTTAAAAAATTAATTTTTGAAGTAATTTTCTTTCTAAATACGTTTGTTTTATATAGTTCTTGAACTATATCTAAAAAAGAAAGGAAATCTTAACAATATTCCTGTCAGAAATCACTGTGGAAATTTTCCTGTCAGTTTATCAGTCTGAAATGAGTTCCAGTAAGACAAATTCTCAAGACTCCAGCATCAAGAAAGAACTTCAGTCTCTGATAATTATAATCCAGCAACTTACTGATAAAATGGATACTAAAATAGACACCTTCATAGAAAAAACTACAAAACAAATAGACCTGTTACATAAAGACCTGCAACAACAGAAGAACCAGATGACAGGCATAGAAGAAGCTGTGAATGACATGGAAAATAGAATCCAAGAAGAGGAAATCAACATTGAGTTTCTGCTGAAACAAAATACACATTTACAAACAAAGCTGGATGACCTGGAAAATAGATCTAGGCGCAATAACATTAGGATTTTTGGACTGCCAGAAAATATTGAAGGTAACAATATTACTTCTTTTTAACAACTTGGCTCCCTAAAACTTTAGACTTACCAGAAGCATTCTCTTTTGGTATCGAAGAGCACATAGATCTATAGCTAATACTAACTCTAACAAAAATATCCTAGATCAGTTATAGTTAGATTTCTATCATCTTTTGATAAAGAGATGGTTCTTAAATCTGCTTGGGCTAAAGCTCCTGTTAAGATTAATGAGACAACTGTGCGTTTTGACAATGACTATTCTTCCATGGTAATAGCTAAAAGAAAAGTTTTTCTGCCACTAATAAGGGATCTTAAAAAAGCACAGTTTAAAACATACCTTCTGTTTCCTGCCAAGCTTAAAATCTTCCTTCCTGATGGTCCTAAGGTTTTCAATGATTTAGACTCTGCTTTACTGTTTGTCAAAGAAAAAAGGATTTTGGATAAAATAGAAGAAATGGAATGGGCTAGTTCTTCATTAAAGAGATTGGCAACTGAAGCTTCGTGGAAGACTTCAGAGAAGAAGAAGAGACTAAAAACAAATGATTTGTTATATGTTTTTTTTCTCTCTCATCATTTTAGTTCATTATTAATCTTTTTGAATATAGTTCCTGCATTTCCAGAAAGCCACAAATATTTTGGAAAAGATTTAATCAAAGTTATTCTCTATGTGCAAAGAAATGTTTTGTTTCATAACCAGTCAAAATACCTGAAGATTTAATGGCAAGCTCTGATTTAATTTGTTTCTCTTTCTGAAAAGAAGTAAGGTTATTAATTTGATACATTTTTTATCTTTACCTTTTTTTCCTTCTCCTTTTATTATTTTCTTTGTTTAAACAATGACATTCTATTTAGATTATGTAGTGGGTAAAGGGTGGGGGAGGGCAGGGAGAGAACAGTAATGAAAATATCATTAATAGAATAATAACATATTTATTCCTTGTAAAAGTTTTTATAAGTTCTTCAAATGCTATTTCTAATTATACTTTCTTGATTATACTGCTTATGCCTGTTTGTAAATAATCTGTTATGCTTTAACTAATAATAATCAGAACTAAATAAGAGTAAATAATATGTTTTATTTTTAACTCTATTAATATAAACAGTAAGTAACATTCCATTGTATATACTTCTTACAGCTTTCTCTTACATTTTTTATTTCTGCCTCACTCCCTTTTATTTTCTACTCTCTTTTCTTTTCTTTATTAATATATAGAAATGCTTTTGATTGTGTGGGCACAGTGAATAATAGGATTTGTATGAAAATTGAGTTGGGAGAAGAATGTTGAGTTTTATTGCTTGTTGGTAATTTTGGCCTTAATTTCACTTACATAGAGGCTGTAATGATCTGTGGAATACATTGTGAAGGTTTTGTCATGTTTAGATGCATTTACACTGCTAAATGAATGTTTGTCACTAGTTTTTAATAAGTTTCCCGCCAAAATGTTAAGAGAGACAATCTGAGATGTGGGCTGTCTCATGCACAGTGTTCATGAGTTACTTCAGAAGCTTCAGCTCACAGAATTCTCACAGAGAAACTGAAAGCAGTTAGTATAACCTTTGACATAGTTATCACACTGACACACCACAGATTCAGGAAAATACTCTATTCATAAAATATGTCAGTTATAATGTTTTGTTTCATAACCAGTCAAAATATCTGCAGATTTAATGGCAAGCTGTGATTCAATTTGTTTCTCTTTCTGAAAAGAAGTAAGAGGCTGTAATGGTCTGTGGAATACATTGTGAAGGTTTTGTCATGTTTACATGCATTTACACTACTAAATGAATGTTTGTCACTAGTTTTTAATAAGTTTCCGCCAAAATGTTAAGAGAGACAATCTGAGATGTGGGCTGTCTCATGCACAGTGTCCATGAACTACTTCAAAAGCTTCAACTCACAGAATTCTCACAGAGAAACTGAAAGCAGTTAGTATAACCTTTGACATAGTTATCACACTGACACACCACAGATTCAGGAAAAATACTCTATTCATAAAATATGCCAGTTATAATGAGTCTAAATGATGTAGTTTCTTGTAGTAAGTAAATGTCTTATTTTAGAAGGCATAGAAAATGAAACATTTATTTAAATGTTTTTGAAAATCTACTTAACAGCAGCATAATAATCTGTGTTAAAATTTGTGTTCCAAACATATACTTTACTATAACTCATTTAATTCATCTGATTGACAAGCATAAATAATCTTATAACTCTATTCTGGAAGAAATGTCGTGTGATATATTTTAAAGCAGTAGGTTAGCATGATTGTAAAATCTGGTTACTAAAATGTGTTTGCTGTGCATTATTTTGTATAAAGCAGACAGATTTATTCTAGGGACAGCAAGTAGGATAGTGCTCAACAAAGACACAACTCAGTGAGATCAGATATATATATATATATATATATATATATATATGTGTGTGTGTGTGTGTGTGTGTGTGTGTGTGTGTATGTATGTGTATGTGTGTGTGTAAGTGTGATGGCTTTTTTTTTATATATATAATAATGCAAGTGTTTCTGAGAATCTGCATAACTATCCAATATGATTTATAATAATTTCTATGAATACAATATTTTACTCTATTGACAAAATGAATGTTTGCCACAAGTTTTAATAAGTTTCCCGCCAAAATGTTAAGGGAGACAATCTGGGATGTGGGCTGTCTCATGCACAGTGTCCATGAACTACTTCAAAATATTCAACTCACAGAATTCTCACAGAGAAACTGGAAGCAGTTAGTATAACCTCTGACCTAGTTATCATACTGACACAGCACAGATTCAGGAAAAATACTCTATTCATAAAATGTCAGTTATAATGAGTTTAAATGATGTAGTTTCTTGTAGTAAGTAAATGTCTTATTTTAGAAGGCATAGAAAATGAAACATTTATTTAAATGTTTTTGAAAATCTACTTAACAGCAGCATAATAATCTGTGTTAAAAACTTCTGTTCCAAACATATACTTTATTATAATTCATTTAATTCATCTGATTGACAAGCATAAACAATTTTATAATTCTATTCTGGAAGAAATGTCATGTGATATATTTTAAAGCAGTAGGTTAGCATGATTGTAAAATCTGGTTACTAAAATGTGTTTGCTGTGCATTATTTTCTATAAAGCAGACAGATTTATTCTAGGGACAGCAAGTAGGATAGTGCTCAACAAGGACATAACTCAGTGAGATCAGATATATATATATATATATATATATATATATATATGTGTGTGTGTGTGTGTGTGTATGTGTATGTGTGTGTGTATGTATGTGTGTGTGTGTCTGTGTGTATGTGTGTGATGGCTTTTTTAATAATGCAAGTGTTTCTGAGAATTTGCATAACTATGCAATATGATTTATAATAATTTTATGAATACAATATTTTACTCTATTGACAATAATGAGTTTAAGTAAATGCTCATATACAAACAATTCAAGATTTTTTTGGAAGCTGTTAATAGTACTCACATGACAGAAAATAGATGCATCTTAATATATGTAATGTCTGAATCATATTAGCCAAAGTTTTTGATTTAAATGAATGTTAGAACCTAATTTTCTCTCCTCTTGATTTCTAACATCAAGATTATTTGAATGCTATTTGAATACAAGTGTTATATATTACATAGATCTATATAGTAGTATGAACAGTTTAAAAAAAAAAAAAAGTTTATTTTAGTTTATATGATGCTGTTTTACCAAATGTGTAGTTTTGTCTTGATAGATAATTGAATTGAAAACTGTTAACCTCAGTTAAATATAACTAGTATTAAATTGATAAGGTGGTAGCTGAGGTACTGCTGCTTAGGGTAGGGGTTAACTTGAGTAGTAAATACTACTCTAAGTTGGAGTTTTCAACTCCAGGCTGGATGCAAGGTTTAATCCTTACATTATTTTCACTTGTTCATTGTTATATGTATATAGTTTTGACATCCACAATATATTTTGTACACTCATTGTCACTACAAACAAAATTGAATCCTATACAAAATCCCATAAGAGATTTAATAAATACAGCTATATTTAAAGGTACACCTAAAAGAGGAGATGTAACATTATTTATCTTGTTATTTGTTATTTCGATCATAAGATTCTTGAGTTTTAAAAATGCCAAATGACATCTTTAAAAGGAATTTCTTTAAACATTAATGGATTGAATAATCCGTGTAAAAGGGCAAGCCTAATAAGATACATTAATTTACACAAGGCCAATCTAGTCTTCCTGCAAGAAACCCATCTCTTGAAAAAAGATATTGATAAACTAGCCACTAATAAGTATACAGTATTGGTTAGTTCAGAGCACACTCAGAAAAAAAGAGGAGTGGCTATTTTATGGAATGAAAGTATGCCCATTCCTAAAAACATTAAGTCTTTTCAGGATGACTAAAGGAATGTTTTGTATGGTTACAATACAAATTAATGGGAAGACTTACACTTTAATTAATGTATATTGGATACCTGGAATTGGTATTAATACAGTGAAACATCATATTGATAAGATCATATCATTCTCTATAGGGGATATTATTTTAGCTGGCGATTTTAATTGTATACTACATGAAAGTGATACTACCACTATAAGGAAAAGAAGAATTACATCTAATGCAAAACATTTAAATGATTTTGCTAATTCTTATCATTTGAATGATATTAATAATCAGATAGATTCAAAATCATTACCATACACCTTTTTTCTAACAGATACAAAACTTATTCAAAAATAGATAGGGTCTTTATTTCTAACCAGATGGTAACAGATTTAATTAATTCCAAAATCATTTCATGTCCTATATCTGATCATAACTCAATTGTTTTTGAATTCATGATAAAAATACTCATAATGTTCAGATCAAAAGGATACCAGCATACTTAACTCAGCTAAAAGACTATAAAGAATATATACTTTCAGAAGTACAACATTTTCTAGACATAAATAATACTCCTGAAGTCTCCATTGTCTATGTTTGGGATGCCTTAAAATCATATCTATATGGACAAAGTATCAGATGATATAATAATAAAAGGAAATCTTGGGATAAGGAATTGTTAGATATTCAAAGTAAATTAGACTCTTATAAACATAATAATAAAGAAAATATTATGGACAAGAAAGTTATTGAAGAAATAAACAAACTAAATGAGAAATACAAAGAAATTTTAACTCATAAAGTTAAAATAACTTTGGAGAAATACAAGTTTTTGTCTTATTCAATAAGCCCCAAATACTTACATAGAATTAAAAATAAAACAAAAAGATTGAATAAACAAAACCATATCAAAGAAATCTTTTCTCTAAGGAAAAAGAAGAATGTTTCTAGTATACCAGAAATACTGGATGAATTTAGAAATCACTTTCACAAGATTAACCATAACAACATTAACATGGAACCTAAAGATAAAATAAAGGAGTTTATAACCACAAACATGAATAAAAAGCTTAATAAACAACAGATTAAACTATTGGACAAGAGTATTTCATATACAGAAGTTATTACACAAATAAATAAGCTTAAATCAAACAAAGCACCGGGTAATGATGGTATTATACCAGAGATATATAAAATCCTTTCTAAAACTACATATTCATTAATACATAAGGTTTTATTTTGGCCCAAACTGAGTTAATAACCCCCATCTTGGCAATATACATTTATTTCACCAATTTTAAAACCTAATAAAGATCCAACTAGATGTTCTTCATATCGACCCATCTCATTACTTAATGTTGATTATAAAATGTTTATGAGTATTTTTGCTGATAGATTGAAGACAATCATCCCGGCATTATAGATATAGATCAGGCGGGCTTCATTGTAAATAGAAATACTTTTGATAATATAAGAAGAACTTTAACATTAATTGATTTTGCAAATAGGAAAAAGAAAGATTTAACACTTATTAGTCTTGATATAGGTTCAGTATTTGATTCAGTAAGTTGGGACTATCTGTTTACCTTACTGAAATGCACAAACTTCTCTGATGCATTTGTAAATTTAATTGAGCATTTATACAAAGGAACGCTGGCTTATATTAAGGTAGGAACATATGTTTCACAAAAATACCCATTCTTAAAGGTACAAAGCAAGGATGTCCACTTTCTCCACTATTATTCACTTTAGTAATGGAGCCTTGGGCTAATTTGATTAGAAACAGTACTGACATAGAGGGTTTTGAAATAGGCGAAAATACAACATCAAAAATTCAACTTTTGCAGATGATGTTCTAATTACATCAGCAGGATCTAATTCTTCTATGCAGTCTTTATTTGATAAAATGATGAATTTTAAAAGTATTTCTGGTTTAATATTCAATGAAGAAAAAACTAAAATACTACCTATATATACACGAAAAAATATTCTCATTAGTGATTTTACTAAATATGTACCCAATTCAGGTCAGATAACTTATTTAGGTATAATACTATCTAAAGCTATTAAATCTATTATATATAATAACTATAATACCTGTTTTCTTAATATACAAAATATTTTTAATACCTGGAATAATATGTTTTTACTATGGAGGAGAGACTTACAATTATTAAAATGATAATATTCCCCAAGATTTTATACTTAATACAATCAATAATACTTTCACCTACAAAAATAATTATCAAGAAACTGAATACACTAATGTTAAATTTCTTATGGGCACCTAATAGACCTAGGATTGCATTAAAGAAACATACTAATAGCTGGTCTCAAGGGGTATTTCTTTTCCAGACTTTAATTTATATATTATCTCTTCTATTATAAAACTTATTACTTTATTAATAGATCAGTCATATATCAGAAAATGGAAAGATTATTCGGAGCTAATTAGTATGCACTTCATGAAAATCTCCTTAACACATAAAAATATGATTGTAAATAACTCCATGTTGTGGTTGCTAAAGGAATTTTGTACTTCACCTATTACACCTAAACATATGGTTTGTTACCCATTAAATATTATTATTAGTTATCGTAACTTTATATTCATGCACCCTAAGTATAGGGAATGGAATTTTATTGTATTCCTATAATGTATACTCAGGGTATGCTTATGTCATCTACTTCTGAAGGAGCTCATTTAGCTATAGATAATGATCTAAAGTACTGGTATCAGCTGATATCTGATAATAAAGTTAAAAATCTAGATTTCTTAAAACAAGAATTTGATCTAAGAGAAACTTGCTGGTTAGAGGTTCAGATCTTTAGACAACATCTCATTGATAGAATAGATCTAATGTCTATAACAGTTAAAGAATCTATTCCAAAACTGATTGATTACTTGATATTAAATTTACAGCATAAAGTTTCTGATAAAGGTAAACTTTCATATATACATAAAATTATCAGACAAGAAACTTTTACAGTGTAGATTCATACTGGAATTATTTCACCTCTATTAATGGGGACCCACCAACTCAACAAGATAAACAATATATATTGGAATCTGCTTATAGAACTACATCTTCCATTGTCTGGAGACTTTATACATGGAAATTTTACATAGATCTTTTATACACCTTTGATGATGAATAAAATAAATAATAAAGATAATCTATGTAAGAGATGTAATGTAGAAATTAATGCTGACTGGGCTCATATGTTTTATGACTGTATGAAGTTGAAAGAATACTGGAAGTCAATTAATGAATTTTTGCAGGCTCTTTTTACAGATAATTTCATTATTTCTAAGTCTCTTATATTATTCAACACACCTGTACCTCAATGTGTTAAAAAGATTAAGCTTCCCTTGTTATGGTCTATCCTAGCAGTGGCCAGGAAAATAATAACTAGAAATTGGATTTCAGATACACCTCCTTCGTTCAATGAATTTAAAAATGTTATGAATATAATGTGCCATATGGAAATAAGCACAATTAGAATGAGAACAACTAGAAAAACATCATATTATATTGTATGGGATAATTTACAAAATTTGTTAAAAAAATTCTAATTTCAATAGCACGGTATTTTAGTTTAATTAATTGATCTGATTGTAGTGGATGTCTTTGTAAATACTTTAGTTGTTTTGTTGAATATTATAATAATACCTATTTTTAATTACTTGTATAAAATTGTTATGATATTTCTCTTATATGTTAAAACAATAAACCTGTTTTGAAAAAAAAAAAACAGGCCTGTTAAGCTGTTTTACAGCTCAGGCCACATGCAAATGGATTATGCAGCACTCTGCTGTTACCCAATTTTTTTATTATTTACACCATTTACAAATTCTCTTACAAAGGAAAATTATATGTGAGCACCATACATGCACTGTAGACATTTTAAATTAATACAGGGCCAACTGTTTAAAACCTATCTTGACATAATCAAAGAATAAAAACAAGTAAGGATAGACAGTACCCTATATAAAAACTATCTTTATCTAGTAGCTGTCAAGTGACAAGACCAGAATGTAGCACTGTGAGCAATCAGAAGTAAATCTACAGCTGTTGAGGTAGTTATTGTGCTTCAAAACAAATTGGCAATATAGTGAGAAAGAAATGTAACAACCATAATGTAACTGTGCTCCTGCAATTCACCTACAAATGTATTAAGCATAGCATCTGTCTTTTATTACAAATAATGCTAAATTCAATATCTTTGTGCAGAGTAATATGCTAACTTAGAACATTCTGGCATTATATAATGCAATACAAGCAACAGCTATGAATTCTGCATGCAACTGTGTCAGTCATTAACTGAGTAATATGTTTGTCATCAATAACTACAATAGAGAATATGAGTCAAAATACATATCAGTTAAAACAACTGTACTTTAGTGTATCATTTTAAATTTATGTATATAACTATTATATTTCATCTATGCTCTTTCATTCAGTTCTAAATGAAACTTGGTAGTTGACAGTTTGCTCAGGATTTGGCTGTAAAGGGTCCACTAGACAAATAAGTAGAACAGCAAAATAAATACGTCAGCATTGTATTTGTTGTTCATATATAGATCTGTGTTGCAGTAGCCTTGGCTATATGGGTCCTACCACCTGCTACAGGCCAACTTCACAAAGCTTTGGTTGACATTCCATGTGAGATAAACAACGTTTTTCAGTGGGAAAATAATGAAATTTGTATGACACAGAAAATATATGTTACAATCTTGCCCTTGTTGGACTTCTGTCATTTTTTATTTCATCCACCTTCATCATATGACCTCATTCAAACACTGGAGTATTCATAAACACATAGCATACCACACAACCCTCTTTCGAGCAGGGTTGATTAGTATGCTAAAAGTGTCCATCTCAAAGATTGCTGTATCACTACAGCACCACAAAGTTTAAGGATAGTAGCACTACAGCAGTAAGCTGGATAGCGCTACATTCAAATGTTGCAGTCCAGGGGGAGTGGTTAATGTACATGAGCCATGTGCTCTTTCATAAAATTTCACTCTAGGATCAAATAAGTATAGTGAAGCAATTCAAAGATAAGCTGTAACTTGCCATTTTGGAGCAGAGGAATGGGACTGGACTTGCTGTTTTTTGTTTCATCCCTCACTTTCTGTGGAAGCAGCGAGGTAGCTAGCTCTTCAGGAAGCAAGGCATACAAGAGTGTGCCCACAGGTATGTATTTGTAAGAGCACGAGTGGGACTTTATCATCTGTGTGTGTGTGTGTGTGTGTGTGTGTGTGTGTGTGTGTGTGTGTGTGTAGGAGGATGATTGGGACTTTATTTTGTGTGTGTGTGTGCGTGTGTGTATGTGTGTGTGTGTGTGTGTGTGTGTGTGTGTGTGTGTGTGTGTGTGTGTGTGTGTGTGTGTGTGTGTGTGTGCGTACGTGCGTGCATGCATGCACAGGAGCATGATTGGGATTGTATCATGTGTGTATGTGTGTAAAACAGCATTGTGCAGGTTGGTAGGGGGTGCACAAGGGCAATTCCTCTAGATGCACTAAGTGTTTGATTCAGAGACATGGAAAGGAGCCAGAGCTGCTAATGACCTTTTGCTCCATGTGTTTTTGTATGTCTTTTAATTGCCATTTGGTTCTGAAACTCTACTTGAGTACAACAGTGCAGCACTAATAGTGCTATGTAGCTAATTTAACTCAATATCACCTATTTCTTCTTTTTCTAAAACACAAAATCTTACACTTAAGGCTCATCAAATGGGGAACAATTGACTTGATTCCTTGCCTTCTTAATCTGTAAGACTTAGTAATGTGGAAGTACTGTGGAGGAAAGAAAAGTTCAAAGAAGTCATATTAGTTCTCAGACCATGAATTTAAAACAAGCCGCATTCAGTTCACCTGAGTTTGATTCCCATATCCCTTATGCATGTAGTAGATTATTAAGCTATTTTTTCATTAGAAGAAATATCCTGTTTACCTAGGAAAACAGATACATCTCTTTAATGAGATAGTGAGTTCTGCATGGTAACAAAGATTAAATGAATAAAAATCAAAGGCTTACTAGACAACAATATTAAAATAGAAACATAAGTAATAAGATTCTAAGAAGTATCTCACAAGCAGGAAAAAAGAAATTAGAAGCATATGCTCATATTAGCTACATCTGGCTTCTGCACTCTCTTAACTTAATCTTGGTGGTCAGCAGTCAGGCTAAGAATATTAAGAGAAGTATGCATTAAATGTCTATGACTGCTTAGCTCCTTTGTTTACATTTACACCAGTTATAGGTGTAAATGTATAGAACCAGTTATAGAAAAGTAATTTCTATTTTATTGCTGCTCTTAGATGCATATATTTTGGTGTTGCATTTGTGAGACTTCTGACAAGTGCTTTTTCAGATTCGTCCCTGAATTACTTTCAAATCAAGTGAGATAGGGCTTGGCTCTAGCTACAGCTTGGTAACTCAGAGAATGGCCATCCAGATCTGGTCAAGTTTCACTGTTATCTTGTCATTTGTTGTTTGTGTTGTGAGGGTTGCAGATTGTGTACCTGCTAACAAGTGCAGACCTCTATATGGTGCGACTTTGCTGCTGCTCATTTGATGTTTATTTTGTGTGCCTGTCTTTGGTCTGTTGTTGAGCCTGTATTGCTCCTGCACAGTGAATCATCTTGGCTGCCAGTTTTCCTGTTTGTATGGATAATTTCAGGATTTGGCCTGTCTGTTGAAATGTATTGCTTTGATAGATATCTGTTTTTAATGCATTTTAATGCTTACCTGCTTGTCTTTGACAGGCTGAGATTTCACATTTTTAATATTCCTGGTAATTTATTGTTCCATCCCCAGTTCTTGCTGGGCCCTAGAAGCTAAGAGTAGCCCTCATTGACCTATAGGAAAATCTACTGTAATAACAAAACATATATATATATATATATATATATATATATATATATATATATATATATATATATATGTATACATGACAGCTACATAGTACTGATTTTTTTTCTGTCTGAGTAAAGTTAAGGCATTTCAGTTGTGTGCTGCCATTCTGTTGCCTAGAATACAGTAACTTTAATTGCTTTTATATTAAAATCAAATTCCTTAGTTTTGTTGTACATTTTTTTTTTTCAGTTTCGGTTTAGTCCAAATTATCTGAAATATTGCCATCAAAATGAAGTCTGAATTACATTTAGCTCAATGAAACATGATTTACATTTTATTTTGGTGGCATTCTTTCAGGCTGTTGAATTGATTATGGATTTGGATTTGCCTGAAATTGGTGCATTATTGTCATGTGGTCCAGTTTCAGATTGATTGTTTGATGTCATTATTGTAGTCACAGTATTTTAACTATATAATCAGCTTAATATTGTTAAATTTTGCTTATTTGTTTATTACTGCAGCTTTCTACATGAAAGGAATAAAGATATTTCATTTTGTATAGATATAGTTGTTTTCCACTAGCTAATTTTATAATTTTTATATTTTATACTTGGTGTTGTGTGCTTATCTTCACCCTTTTTGGCCCCCAGGGGGCCAGTGATGACATCTGTCATCACCATACATGATTGTAGATGTATTAGGTTTATAGGCAAGGGTTGGTTATTGGCAACCTGTGCAAAAATAAATATTTTCCTTTTTGAATTCTTCATTATTGTCCTGAAGCAAAATTGCCTGTAGGCAGGGCTTCTCCCTGTCTGTTATTTAAACCTAGGAAACTTATTGTCATATATAGGCTCATAGGACTGACCTACACTTGCTGGCATCATGTAGGCACAATTTATTAAAGGGAGGTCAGTCAGCCACAAGGTAGTCATTATATCTGACTTGCTCTGAACTGACTGAATGATAACTTTAGCACCAGTTTGGCCATGGTCATTCCTTCTAGTTTCTCATTTATTTAGTGCTGTGGGGAAAGATTGATAGGGGGTGGCTGTTTTTATTTAGACCCTTCTTTGACATTGCCTTTATTCTTTGTGGGATGAGGCACTCATTTAAATATGCCCTAGATGCTGCAACAAATTTGCTTTCCTTACATATACCATCCATCCAGTATTGTTTGATTTTTACAAAGAACATTTTATTGTAAAGATAATGTATTTTCTTATAACATCTTTTATTTTAATTAAACATGAAACATCAGTATTAAATTATCACTTATGACATAGGCAATAATTTGTTTATATAAATGAAAACAAAACATATTGATATAATTTTAGCTACAAACATTATATATCACTTATAATCTATCCAGTTACTATCAGTCAAACATTGCGCAGATTATTCAAATCCTGCCTTCTTTTAAACCTCATTCATCATCTGCATGTATTTTCCTACAGTTTCCATTTGTTCTATGTAATTTGCTCCTACCCTTTTCTAAGGATCCCATTTCCAGCTGTTTTAGCTCTGTTATTATATTCAGTACTTCTATTACAGTTGGTTTAGACTTTGATTTCCATTTCCTAGTAGTTACTCTTTTGGCAGCCACCATAATTAGACTCAGCAAGGCCTTACTATGTCTAAGCAATTCTGATTCTATATGTTGTTGTGTCTTTCGGCCTTTCCCAATTAGGGGTCGCCACAGCGGAACTCCGGTCCGCTAATGATTGGTAGTTGATTTTTACGTGCCGAGTTACCAGCCCTGACGCACAACCTTCAACGAAGGTACGACCATTCACGCATGTCTCCACGCA
The DNA here is from genome assembly GCF_019279795.1 of Protopterus annectens. Lineage (NCBI taxonomy): Eukaryota > Metazoa > Chordata > Ceratodontiformes > Protopteridae > Protopterus > Protopterus annectens. The sequence goes on from NC_056750.1 coordinate 457,406,457, forward strand.
GAAGACGCTCTAGCTGAGAATCGAACTGGACAGCGTCTTACTGTGAGGCGACAACGTTACCGCAGCACCACCACCGATTCTATATCATAGTACAAAAAATAACTTCCTTAGTTATACCAGTTTGCTCACCTAGTATTTCTGATACAGTAGTTTGCAGAGATTTTTTGAAGTCTACCAACTCATTATACTCCCAGAAAATATGTTCCCAGTTACCTCTTTCTTCCCCATCATACCTCCAACATTTGCTGTCTACCTGAGGAAGAATTCTTTGGAGTCTACTTGGGGTTTAAAAATACATATGAAAACACTCCCAAACAAAGATCCTAAATCTTCTAGACTTTGTTGCATATTTGGGAGACATAAATATACCCCCAATGTTTCTTTTTGAATTGCTTATCCAGTCTCTCTTCCCAGTCCTTTCTAACCTCCTCCGATTGATTCTTATAGTTAACATACAATATTTTTATGCTCTGCTAATTATTCATTTTTTTAACAGCAGCTTCTATTCTAGAGTCTCCTAAAAACTCTGACAGTGCTGGTCTTTCACTTAGGTTCCCCTGTTTCTTTCTCTTTGTCTATACTCTAATAATATTCCTTGATAGGGAAGGCAGTCTCTAGCCTGCAATCCAAATTAATTCTTGACCTCTTCCAATTCTATTACCTCTTCCTCTCTAATTATATGCTCCAAAGCTTGGTTCTTTTGCCAGTTTTCTCCAATAAATTCCATCCCTTTCTTGCCTATTGCCTGTATCCCTAATTTCAGTCATCCCTATCGGCAGAATCTCCTTTCTCCATTCCCGTGTTGGCTTAATTCTTAGAATACTTTGTGTTACTTTATGAGTATAATATTATGTTTGGTTATTGTTATTCTACTTAAGAATCAGCATCCAAAATCCCATTCTCTCCTTGTTTCCTGAGCTTCTCCCATTTTATAATCATCCCTTTCCACTTTGAATTATAGGTTTCTGCTTGTGCTACATATAAGAACCTTAACTGTGTAGCTCTGAAATACTCCTTCAAATTGGGTAAACCCAGACTACCTTGTTCTATTGGAAGAATCAGCTTATCCCACTTGACTCTTGCTGTATTCCCCTCCCAGATAACATCTTTCAGCTCTTTATTATTTGCTGTCTACAACTTTTCCCCTGTTTGATAAACATATGCTGGACCTGTGCATAAAACTAAAGGGACTAAAACATTTTAACTGGTTGCATCTTGCTATCCATACCCATAAAACAGAGCTACCAATTTCTCGGTTTTTATTTTTTCGTTTGTTTATTCTCTTCCCACATATCCTTAGCTGCCACACCAGAATCATTTTTTAATCCAAACTCCAAAGAACTTAATTTTATCAGTTCCCCATAAATATGGATATTGCTGAACCAGTTCTTGTGTGGGCACATGATTCACAGCTATTGCCTTTGTTTTAGCCTCATTAATTTTGTATCCCAAAAAGATATGAAACTGCCTTACAATGTTCCAAAACACTGAAATGTCTCTTTCTGGTTTTATCAGGTATTTTATTTATTTATTTTATTTAACATTTGTTGACCGGGAATGTCCGACTAGGTTCCATAGAGCCTGTTTTCAGCGGAGGCCCGGGGAGAATCATCTGCAAAAAGAGCCAGCTTTTCTTGACTGCCATACCAATTATATCCTTGAATTTCTGAGTCCCTTATTTTCTTTGCCAGTGATTCTAAATATAATGCAAATAACAAAGGGGAAATAGGGCACCCTTGCCTGCTTTCTCTGCTCAAACAGAAATTATCATAAAGGAACCCACCTACTTTAATTTTTGCCTCCAATCCCTCATATATCTTCCTAATAAACCTTATAATTTTATAAGGGAATGCAAATGCTTCCATTGTCCTGGTCATAAACTCCCAGCTTAATCTGTTAAATGTTTTCTTTGCATCAAGATGTACCAAATCCTTCTATGTGGCACACCTCATCACAAAAGGTTTTTCATCCAGGAAAAAAGAGGTCATTGTTCCCCTCTACTCATCACTCATTAGACCCATTACAGAGTACAAAGCCCCTTTTGGTATGTACCTCACAAGACATCTACAACAACTGGAAAGGCCACAGAAATACCTCACAAAGAGGATTACCAGCCTTAAACAGATGCCCTACGAGGACCATCTCAAAAAACTACAGCTTTACTCTGTCGCATATCGCCTACTCAGTGGCGATCTCTGCCTAACATACAAAGCTATGTCAAACCCAGAGCTGTTGGACATGCTCCACTTAAAGAAATCCCAATCCCTCTGAGCTACATGCTCTAGGGACCTAAACCTTGTCACCACAATAAACAGAACATGCTGGAGGGATAGATTCCTGTCCCAGAGACTTCTCATACTCTGGAACAAACTACCTATCTATATCAAACAAAGCTCCTCATTAGCACTCTTCAAGAAAAATCTTGATGATTGGATGGAAGATAGGAAATTCACCCATGGGATCACTTCTGTGGCTTTGCTTGGCAGGGGCACAGGAAAATAATTTCCTTGGGTGGCAAAAGCCAGGGTACCATTTGGCTAGGCTTATATAGGCCCTAGGGCCAATAGCCTAGTACCTACCTATGAATCTATGAACAACAGTGGCATTTTTTTTACATTCTGCCTCCCTCTGGATCATCAGTGTTCTGTTAATGTTGTCAAATGTTTCCCTCCCCTCGACAAAACCACATTGTTCCATTTCCATCAATCTTGGCATCATTTTTGCAATTCTTTTATCCATTATAGCACTTTATAATTATGGTTTAGGATTGAAATGGCCTGTATAAAGCTGGACCTGGTGGGTCTTTACCCTCTTTAGGTATTACAGCTACCACTGTTTTCTTCCAGGATGATGGTGCTTCTTCTCCTCTTAAAATGCTGTTAAACAAAATCTACCAGATCTTTATCATTGTTTCCCCTTCTAGCTTCCAAACTTCCCCAGGAATATCATCTCTTCCTGGGGACTTTCCTGTGGACTGGTTATATATCGCCATTTTTTTATCTCACCTCCTCCTGTCTTAACTGTTAGTAATTGAGCCTTATTTACCTCTAACCTTGGCATATTTAATTCTTACATAAACATTTCCATTTGTACCTTTTCTTGATTTCCAGATTTCTGTGCTTTATACGCATTTTCATAAAATTTTTGAAATATTCTAGTACCTGTACAGGATCTCTTGTCTTCCTTGTTATAGGCTCCCTAAGCATGGTGACAGCCTTTTGTACTTTCTGTTGCCTAAGTCGTTGTACTAAAAGTTTTTGTGCTCTGGAGTTATTATCATAAAATAGTTGCTTAATAGCAGTCGTTCTAAACTCATGCATATTAAATTAATCCCTTATTTTCTGTTTAGCATTCTGCATTTGCTCCTCTTCTTGTTCTGTGAGATTCTCCCTATTTCTGCAATACTTTATTTTTGTCAGTCCCTCTAAATAATTTTTGCTACTTCTTAACCATATCTCTCTCTTTTTTATTTCTACCCTATTTTTAACTTCACTTTAATTTTATCCCACTCCCTAGCTATATTTTCAGAGGAAATGTCTATCTGCTCTAATAACTCCCTAATAATTTCCACTACCCATTCCTTAAATTCCTCTCTTTTTCAACAGATAGGTGTGAAAGCACCAGTGTCTAATTTTTATTTTATTACCCTGCATTTTTATAAGGTTTATGGATGTGGTGAGAGAGGACATGCAGGTGGTTGGTGTGGCAGAGCAAGATGCAGAGGACAGGAAGAAATGGAAACAGATGATTTGCTGTGGCGACCCCTAACGGGAATAGCTGAAAGAAGATGATATGACCCTGCATTTTTATTTTAATTATTACTGGCAAGTGATCTGAGATAGTTATTGGATGCATATCAAAACTTTCAATTAAATGGACATGTTTCTGTGAAATATATGTTCTGTCTAGTCTAGACCAGTTTTTGTGGGAATAATATGTAAATTCACTCCGAACTCCTACTGCTAAATTCACATCTTCCATGCCAAATATTTTCAAACATTTCTTCAAAAAATATACCATCCTTTGTTACATTGTTACATTTTTCCTTCTAGGCCCCCCAGATACATCTTCACTGTTGCAAATCAAATTCCAGTCCATAACTAGAAGTAATACTCTCTGCTGAAAGCTGATTATTTCTCCCAGAATTTTCTTAAGCTGCATTACAGCTGTTTAATTTGGAATATAAATACATGACATTGTAATCCTCCTCCATTGCCAGTAGCCCCTTAGTAATGCAAATCTACCATTATTATCTTCTTTATCCTTTTCTATTGTTATTGGAGCCCCTCTTGCAATGAATATAAGTACTCCTCTTTTCATTTGTCCCAGTTATTCTTCTGAATAACAATCCTGAAAACATTTCTTTATCAAATTCACGTTCAGTTCTTTCCAAATATGTGTCCTGCAGCATAGCTATTTGCAATCTGCGTTTTTTTTTAATAAAGTTCACTACTCTTTCTTTTTTATATATATCTGTGAGACCATTTACAGTTAAAGATAATATAGAAAGTACCAAAACGGACACTGCACAGCAAGGATTAACATGGAAGCATTCAAACCAAATAATAAGTAAAAAACGAATATCATGAACAGTCCATGAGCAGGCAGGTTACAACTTCTCTTATAATAAAACTGTAACAAGATTTAAACAACATTCCAAGCTGGTAAAAAGTTCTTTTATTACAGATAGGTAAGCGCTTTCACTTAGAGCTTCGTCAGACCATTAACAAAGCGGTGGTCATAAAATCATTTAAATAAAATTCACTATCCAATCAAATACAACCAATTAACTCATAGCTGACATTTTTAAAAAGATACTTATCAAATATATTAATAGGCATAGGAATAAATATAAAAGGCCCAGCCCAAAGCTACATAGCATACACACATATACAATCTACTGTCTCAAATTCATAAAAAATCTTGTATGCTCATAATACAGCATATGCCTTATCTATAAAAAAATGTGCATTACATACATTATATAAAAATGCATACAGAAAAATCACCCAAAAACATCTCATAAATTAATATTTATAAAGACATGTATAGTTACAAATAGAACTATCACCGCACCTGTAAGCAGTGTTACTACACATATAAAGTACATAAAAAATGCATAAACTAAGACCCTACTTCTAAAAACAAGGGCACATACAAACTATATACCTTAGCAACCTTATATTCTGTCTCATAACAATAAAAGGATGGCACACATAAAAATATATATGTGGATGCTCAAGGTAAAATGATATGGTGATTATTCAAAGACCTCCTAAAGGTAAGCATGCCTAAATTATGTCAAAATCTACTTCACTTTAAGCCTCCTAGATTTTAAGGCAGGTTTTATTGAGACCCTTTCATTAAGGCCTTTCCCTTTATCCGCTCTCATTCTTAATATCCATTTAACTTTCCTGCTTTCGGTAAGGTTCCTTATATCCCCCTCATGCACTGTGGGTTCACCCTTATCAATTACCATAAACTTAAATGTATGGTCTTGTCCTGATGATGTAGCATGTTTAGCTAAAGCATTATTCAGTGACTTAATTTGGATATTGTATAAATGTTCTCTTATCCTGTCTTTAAACATGCAGTCTGTTTTACCTATATAGTAAGAATAACAGACATAACAAAAAGCAAGGTAAACTACATGCATGTCCTTACAATTAGCATGGACTTGGAAGGTGAAACTATGGCCAGTATCAGGATGGATAAATGTATTATTAGCGTCAATATATTTACAATAATTACAATCACCACAAGGAAATGTGCCTAAACCAAGTACTTCTTGTTGGTTAACAACCTTTGGGTAGCATAACATCCTTTTTAAATTACGTTTATTCTTATATAGGTATTTGGGACGATCACCTACCACACTCTTTACTCTAGGATCTGTGGTAAGAATCTGCCAATGTTTCTCTATAATGTCAGTAATAAATTTGACATCTGCAGTATAAAATAATGGTACCTTTAGAGAGGAAGTAGAAGTATCTAGAACAAAATTATTCTCATCAGTACATCTTAAAGAATAATAGGATTTCGCTCTATTCTGTCTAAGTAAATCAATGTCCATAAGGTCCCTTTCAACCTCATGCTCGCTATAACCTCTGGTCAACAGTCAACCTTTTAAATCATCCATCTCTTTATAGAAGTCCATATCCGAGGGATTGAGTCTAGATGCTCTCATTCCCTGTCCCCTGGTTACGTTCTTAAAAATATGCTGAGAATGCATGCTGGTGCAGTGTAATAAGGTATTCCTATAACAAAGTTTGTGATATACACCTGTATTAACATATCCACATTCTCAACATATATATCCAAGTATTCTAATTTAGTTCTGGAATAATTCATAGTCAATTTTAAATAATCAAGCCTCCTATTTAAAATAGAAAGGAAATGTGTCAGTTCCTCTAAGGTACAATTGTTTCTTGTCATATCCATTTGAGCCCATGTCACATCTTACAGAACCTTTTGTTTTATTGAAAGCCCTCTAGCAAAAAAAAAAAAAACACCCCAGTACACCCCTAAAACCTATTAACTTAATACTAACACACAAAACAATGTACCTCTTCAAGTATTGAAGTTTTACCCTCCTAGTAGGAACAATTGTCCCAGACTGACAGCCACATTCAGAGACTCGAGTCATCCAAAAGGAAGGTTATCCGTACTAAGATGCATGGTACAGCATGTGCTTCTACTAAGTGTTGTTTGGTGTTATATTATCTTTATTACGCTCCCAGATTGGGAAAACACTTGAATTATTTCAGAAAGAATTATCTGCTAGCCATTGAAATAAATATTTTGTTTATATTGCTCTTTATCAGATTGTCTCCATGGAGACATGAGAACCAGATACAGAGTTGGTTCTGTAAGTATCTTTTATTTGCTAGAGAATGTCCTTTTTTTATTTATTTGCTTTCTCATAGAACTTGTTACTAGATCAAGTCAAGGGCCTGGGAACTTCCAAGATGGCTGCACATTGAATAACAGCTTAATTCTAGCTCTCCCACTGTGAAAACAAAAACTTAGCAGAAAAAGACAGTGGACCTAGATTTCTGGGTAAATTTCAGTAACAGGCTAGTAAGTGCACTGCCTGGATGCCAGGAAAAAAAAAGAAATACAAAGGACTTGAAGGAAAATCAGCTACATAAGGCAATGAAAAAACACTGACTGGGAAAAGTAATGCAGCTGTTTAGCAGATAAGCAGTGCAGGCTCCAGACATGACTTCCAGTAATCTAGAGGAGGGTATAAGGCAACTGCACACAGACCTGACTAAAATAAATGAAACACTGCTGGAATATATGACTCAAACAATAAAAGGCTGGAAAAATGGAAGAAACTTTAAACAGATATTCAGATAAGGTGATAAAACTACAAAACTCAGATATTAAAATGAAGAAAAGGCTGGATGAATATGAGACTGCACAAGAAAAGATGTTTCAAAAAATAATGGAATTAGAGGACAGAGCAAGTAGGGAAAACCTGAGATATTCTGCTGTACATGAGAAACTGGAAGGATGAGACTGTATTAATTTTATGAAAGCACAAATAAGCAACTGAACTGGTATTCTACAACAAGAATTGTTAATTGAAAGGGCAAATTGTGTGTATGCACCAAACCTGGCTATGAGAAAATAACCTAGACCTTTAATAGTACAAATGCAGTCTTACCAACAGAAGGAGTTTATTCGATGTTGAGTCTCCGTGTTTATTTAATGCTTTATAACTTCAGCTACCCGGTCATTGATGATCAGTTGCGTGCAGTTATGAAAGGATTCAGACTTTTTCAGATTGTTACCACTGTAGCCTGTATTTGATGACATTCATTCACCCTTGTCCAGTATGGTATTGCTACTTCTGATTTAGTACTAAAAGCCGTTTTATGGTCAGACCACCATCTGAACATTTTCAAAATGTAAATTCCTATTTTATAGGTACGCCAGTGAACTACCGGAATTTAAATAAAATTACTAATAGTGACCTCACCCTTGTGTTGGCCAACTCCCTCTGGAAAGCAGAACAGATGGTCATGAGACCTACATTTCTTGGAAAAGATATCTATTAAACATAAAGACACTGCATCTAGATGACTTTGACTACCCTTTCATCAACTAGCATACCTATACTATAACTAATAAGTATGCACAGTGTTATTTAAATTTTGTGAATGCAAGTTCCATAGGCCAAATTATACAATGCCATACTAGATGTTCAAATCTTCTTGACCTTCTCCTCACCAGTACTGCCTATCTCTGTACCCAGCCGTTTGTCACCCTTTTGTGCGTAAATCTAACCATCAGGCTATTTTCCCTCTCAGAACTAACAGCATGACCCTCTGAGCCCAACTACAGTCAGAAACAACTCCAAAGCAATCCTCTTATGTTTTCAGTTATCCTATGTATATTCAAAGTGTCCACCTTTTAAATCCCTTGCCAAAGCTGCTGCTTTTACTTTCTCATTTCTACTCCCTTATTAACAACTGCACGCAGGCATCCATTCCCATTTGTCATGGATATGATGGAAAATTTAGGAATAAACCCTTCTGATAGAATTCCCAAACTGGCTAATGGTATAATGGAAGAAAAAGGCTACTTGCCATGTATATAAAAATAATCTCCTTTTTACCTCAAAATGGATCTAAAACAGGTTAACAAAAATCTATAGCAATATATTAGAAAATGTAAGCTTACCTATGAATTAAAAGTCATCACCTCTGCCAAATATAACCACAAAGCCTCCTTTAACTGTGTCAGGAATTACAGACATAATATCTAGCTCTCTAGTATCTAATGCTTACAATTTATTCTGATTGTGAGACCATCTTCAACATCCTTGCTGATATACTCAGCACCGATTTTATCCTGTCTACCTAGTTGTCAGTTCCCTTGGAGCAACCCCTGTAACTTCTTCTCATCAAGTCCAAACATTTTCATCAAAGACAAAGATTACCACTTCCATGAGTCCAGACAATGTGCCTGACTGTTTGCTGGTAAGTGCCAAATACAGCTTTGCTCAACCCCTTATTCACCTGTTTAACCAGATACTTGGAGTGAACCTTATACATAAAGGTGGATTCACTGCAGACCCTGGTAATTACAGATGCATAAGTATCATTTATAGGGCCATGAAATGTATCATAAAAGATCTCAGAAATGATAATACAGGGGATTTGCCGTCCCTTGATCTAAATCAATTTGGCTTTGTTAAAGGCAGTTCCTGTGTAGTCAGTCTAAATGTTTTCTTCAGTAGGGTCATGAGGGCCATAGATGTTGGCCACTTTCTCCACAATGTTTCTCTAAACTTGGCTAAAGCCTTAAGTACAATTCCTCACACCAATATTATTGACAAGCTTTCATAACTTAATATTAATACGAATGTCATTTGATAGACAAGTGGGTTACTGAAAAGAACCACACAGTTAGGGTCAGGAGTACCTCTTCTATCCAAAAGAATATGATGAGAGGAATTCCCTGGGACTGTGTCTTGGGCAGTCACATGTTTGTCATCTACTTTGCTGACATTAAGACAGAAGCTGATGGGTTATGCCTCATTGAGTTTGCTGATGACTGCAAACTGGATGCCATCTTATGTTCTGTTTTGAACATAGACATCTTTTAATTTGGGCTTGATCAGAATAATTCCCAATGAGACAGTCATGACCTAAAGCTTAATGCCAAACATGCAATGTAGTTTCATTTGGTATGCAGTAATTCATAAGCTCATACCATATTAAAGACAATTCATTAAAAATTTCTCAGTGATCAGGTATTTTGATACCTTTATTTACCCAACTGTCCTTTGGCCATCATGTATCAGGCATAGTCTGGATATCTTTCTATCTAGCACAGTTAATTTTTTAAGGCATATCCTCTAGGAATAAGGAAATCAAAGTTTGTTTCTGTTTCCCTTCTTAGACCCATCACAGAATACAGTGCTTCCATCGACAAGTACTTCTTTAAGCACCTTGCCAACTAGAAAGGCCTAACGGATTAAACTCCCTAAATGATGCTGATAGATTAAATCGGTTCCTATTAGAACCGTGAATGCTTGAAATTTCGAATGGCATATGGTCGACACCATATGATCGAAATTTCAAGCGTTTGAAGGTTAAATGTAATGGTGCCATTTGGTGCAGAATGGTAGAATTTCCCTTTTCTGCACTGAAGTGTGATCTCAGAGTTGCTATATTTAAGTGGGGGTGCAGAGGGGTGCACCGTTAAGGTAAGTTTTTTTTTTTTTGTTTTATTATAGATTCGAACTTTTAAACTTAAATCTTATGTTGTCAAACATATGGAATTCGAAGTTTAGAAAGTTCGAATATATAATATAGACCTGATTAAATTACCTCTCACTGTATTCTACCTCATACATGCTCCCTTACAGTAACCCGCGGTGGTGGTGCTGCGGTAGCATTGTCGCCTCACTGTAAGACGCTGTCCAGTTTGATTCTAAGCTAGAGCGTATTCTGCATGAAGACATGCGCGAATGGGCGTAACTTCATTGAAGGTTGTGCATCAGGGCTGGTAACTCAGCACGTAAAAATCAACTACCAATCATTAGCGGACCGCAGTTCCACTGTGGCGACCCCTAACTGGGAAAAGCCGAAAGACACAACAACAACAACATGCTCCCTTACAGTGATCTGTTACTGGCCTTTTGCTCAATGAAAGACCCACATTGGTTGACCAACTCAGGTCAGTTAATGAGATGGAGAAAAATTCTGATTGAGAGACATGGAATAGCCACAATGAGAAAGACCTCAGTAGAAGCTCATTGCCATATCTCTGAATCCAGCACTGCACTGTAAGACCTGAAAGCACTAAAGTTCTCCCTAGCAGCTCATGCACCCCTTAGACACACACTCACACACAGGCACACACACACACACACACTTACAGATTCAGACACCCTTGCATAAATGCACATATACAGACTCAGCAAATTAGCATCTCTTGCATACACACACACACACACACACACACACACACACACACACACACACACACACACACACACACACACACACACATCCACCCATTCACCCTCATCCATGCCCTTAAAGATGTGCAAACACACGTTCACACACATTCACACAAAGACATACCCCAGTCACCACAGCTCTACGGTACTTGCCTTCACCACAGATATTCACTTTGCAGTGACTTGGTAACTGCCACGTTTTGACATTCTCTTTTTCCTACTACAGAAAAAAATTACTCAATGTAGTGATTTTGGACCTTTGATCAGTTCCAGAAGGTACCACATAACTAATTAGCATTAGACACTCCCCTACAGTGCTGCATTACCATGCAGCTTCACCTGCAAGACCATTGTCTATGCTGTGGCTCTCTTGTGGGGATAGCCTCTGCAGTAGAGCGACCTCAGAAATGGGATGGCTTAGTAGAATGCAGAAATTTCCTGAGATTAGGCTTCCATATCACACTAAACCTTTTTGAATCCCAGAAGAGCTTTTAAGTAAAACATTTCAGTAAATAAAAATGTGTTTAGTTCTTAATCTAGAAATACTTACTGCCTGATTCTTGATGACATTATTTTTCATTGAAGTAGTATGATTACTGCTTGCATGTATAGAGCTGTTAACAAAACTCTCCTCTTTGTATATTTTAGACTCAAACATAAAGGCATTTTCATCAAAAGAGCTCACTTTTTAAAAGCAAAATCTTGTTTCTGTCATAGCATCCCTTGATAAGAAGGTATCATCCACATACTTGTAATGCTAATGTCCGAATAAGTTGGTGTGCGTTCATATATAGTAGTATATTTATAAATGTTGGAGCTATTGCTGCCCCCATTGCTACTCCTCTATTTTGCTGATAGTAATTATTATCAAAGATGAAAAAAATTATCATTTAATACAAACTAACATTGAAGATGGCCGCACACTGATCAGCAGCTTGATTGAAACTTTCCCAGTGTGAAGACAGGAACTGTGAAACAAAGCCAGTAATGGCTTTAAATCTGGGGTGAAATTCTGTTTCTGGCTGGTGTTTACACTGACTAGATGCCTGGGACTTTCTGATGTGCTAGGTAAACTGGAAAGAACAGACTAATTTAATTTTGTTGGGGAGCAGGTGGGCAACTTGTATGCTCTGTATCTGGCTGTTGAAGGGCAGTCAAGACTTATGTTAGTGAGACTGGAATCATACCAGCACAGGGAGTTGGTACTGACAAAAATTATAGTGGAGGGAAGGGTATTGGAAAATGGGGACAGCAAAGTGTTTGTGGAAGATGATCATTCACACTGCACTGATCAGAGGAGCAGAGGTTTGTCCCAGCGGTCAGCGAGTATTGAAAGACAGGTATAGGGTTCATGTTGCTGTATCCAGCTGTCTTTGGGCTATTTTTTTAATGCAGAACAGGCTATCCGGAGAGAGAGAGAGAGAGAGAGAGAGAGGAAGATTGTGTGTGTGTGTGTGTGTGTGTGTGTGTGTGTGTGTGTGTGTGTGTGTGGTGATCTTATTCTAATTCTTCCAATAATATTGAGGTCCATGAGGAGGCTTTGCCAATGAGGCCTTTTCTGTTGTTCCAAGGAAAAATGTTTGGGAGGCAGAGAAGGGCATATGAACTGATTGGAGGAATCAGGAGTGCCTTGGACTTGAGCCAAAGGCTGGTGATGAGAGAGAGAGGTGATCAGGAGGGCCAGCAACATTGTGAAATCAGGAAATGAATGGGAGACTGTGAAGCATCAATCCCATTAGATATGCGAAATTTGACTTTGCAGGAAGCAGAAAGACTGGAATTTAGTGACTTTGTTAATCTGGCGGGAGAGTTGTGGAGCATGCACCATACTTTGTGTTATAGATGTTTGGACATGGAAGAGATTGAAGAAGAGTCTGTAGGTACAAATAATAATGTTGCAGGTGACACATTTGGATATAAATGAGCATGGGAATTTGACAAAGAAAGAATTTTAGGATGAGCATTTAACAAAATATCAGGCACAAAGGAAAATGGAAGTAATAATACTGATTGCTAGAGGGACTCCCTCCAATGGTGATTGAAGACGGAAAAAACAGTAATGGTCAATTTGTGGTCATACACGGTTATTGGCAGGGGAGGAGGATTATGCTGGAGTGTATATTCTACCCAAACTTACTATTACAGAGCTTAAGAAAAGTCTGGAAGAAATAATAAGTTTTTACCAGGGAATATTTTTTCTGGATGTGGACCAGAACCTGGTTTGCAGTAGTGAAGATGTATCAGGGGTCCTAGAAGTATGATGAAAAAGTATATATTTATGAAGAAATATATTAGAATAGTTGGCATGGAATATGTAAATTCAGCAATAGGGGCACAGGCAGAATTTACATATTATCCCCAAGGTAAAATTACTGGGATAGACTAGATAGAAATGACATTTTATAGGAGCATGTGTATTTAATTCAAAGTTTTGACATGCATGCATAACTATTTCAGATCATGCACCAGTTAAAACAAAGATAAAGATGCAGGGTAATAAGTAAAAATGAGAAAATTGCATTTTTCTTCTTATCTGTTAAAAAGAGAGGAATTTAGGGAATGGTTAGCAGAAATTACTCAAGAATTATTAGGGAAGACTGAATTTTTTTATAGAAGGGATAGCTATTGAGTGGTTTGAATTGAAAATGAACTTTAAATATGTTAGAAATAAGAGAAGGAAACATGGAGGGCAATAGGATTTTTAGAGAGGTTTACAAAGGTTAAAGTATTACAGAATAATTGAAATCTCACAGAACAAAAAAGGAGCAACTGCAGCATGCTAAAGGGAAAGTAAGGGAATATTTGGACAATATGTATGAGTTTAGAAAGTTTGCTGTTAAGCAAGGACTTTTTGATAACTTCAATGCAGAAAACCTTTAGCATAAGGACTTGGGCAAGTAGAAAGGGTTGTTGGCAAAATTATGCAATCTATAACAAGAAAAATAACCAGAGAGCCTGTAGAGGTATTAGAGATATTTTAGAAATGTTATGAAACGTTGTGTAAAGCAGTGGAGTATGGAAACCAAGAAAAGACACAAATGGAAATACTTAGAGAAGACTTAATTATGCCAAGGTTAAAGGAAGATGAGACTCAACAATTAACCACTAAGATAGGAAAAGATGAAATAAAAGGGTGATATATAATCAATCAAGAGAGAAGTTTCCAGGAAGAGATGGTATTCCTCTGCAAGTCTGGAAGTTGGGAGAGAAGAAAGTGATAAAAGTCAGGAAGGTTTTGTTTAATGGCATTTAAAAAGGGAGGGGGAGAGTACCAACATCTTGTAAGAAAGTTGTGGTGGCTGTATTACCCAAAGAGGGTAAAGACCCTTCAGATCCAGCTTCATATAGACCCTTTTCAGTTTGAAAAATGATTATGTCTATATACACTAAGAGATTGGCAAAGATGTTGCCACAATTGATAGACATGTATCAGTCTGCTTTTATGGAGGAGACATAAACATTTACCAACATTAATGGAGCAGTGATGATCATGAAAAAATCAGAATGTAAGAAAACACTGCTGTTGTTTGTTGGTCTTGATGCAAAGAAAGCATTCAACAAAGTCAGATGAGATTTTATGAGTAGGATAATGGTCACATTTGCATTCCCTAGCAGAATAATATGGTTAATTAGAAGGATATATGAAGGGCTGGAGGCAAAAAATAAGATGGGAGGGTTCCACTGGAACAATCTGTGTTCGAACAGAGGAACCAGGCAGGAATGTCCTCTTTCCCATTTGTTATTTGCTTTATATTTAGAGCCAGTGACAAAGAAAATAAGGGACTTGAAAATTCAAGATATAAATGATATGGCGATCAAGAAAAGTTAGCCTTACTTGTGGATAATATTATTTTGTATTTGATAAAGTCAGAAAATGACGTTTTGGTATTACGAAACATTTTGAGACAGTTTCAAGTTTTTTAAGGATATAAAATTATTGAAGATAAAACAAACACTATAGTAGTAAACTATGAATGCACACATGAACTTGCTCAGCAATACCCATATTTATTGGGACAAGATAAGATAAAGTATTTAGGTGTATGGATTAAAAATATATTTTTTTTAATGGCAGCTAATGATATCTTGAAAGGGACTAAACAAAAGGTAATACAAAAGCTAAGAAATTGGAAGTTCTTGATTATGGACATGGATAGTAAGGTACAAGCAGTGAAAGTGTGTTTAGTCCCTTTAGTTTTACATACAGCCCGGGTATATTTTTATCAACCATGGGAGAAGCTGTGGTCAATAATTAAGAGTTGAAGAAATTTATCTGCAAGAGGAAGAGTGCAAGAGTTAAGTGGGATAAGTTGATCCCCCTCTTAGAACAAGGTTGTTTAGGATTACCTGATTTGAAGGGAGATTTTAGAGCTATGCATTTAAGGCTGATAAGTACATACAAGTAGAAGGTTATACATCTAATTGGGAAAGGGGTGATGATGAATCAGGGAGGAAATTCGAAAATCAGGAGACAGTAGGATTTTTTATGCCTGTCCTTAAGGAGAATAACAACAAACCACACATAATATTATACTTATAAAGTAGCAGAAAGTATTCTAAGAACTAAATCAACATGAGAATTGAGGAAGGAGGTTTTACCAATATGGATGAATGTAAGCACAGGTATGGGAAATAAGTAAGAGAGGGATGGAATTTAATGGAGAAAAATAGAAAAAGAACCAAAGTTTTGGGAGCAAAAAAAAAAAATAGAAAGCGAAAGGTAATAAAGATGTGGCCAAGCAGAAGTCTGGACTGCAGGTTAGTGACCGCCTTCCCTACTAGGGATTGATAACAGAGTATAGACAAAGAGAGAAAGAGATAGAGGCGTGCTAAGTGAGAGATCAGCTCTGGTAGAGTTTTTCATTGAGGATAAACCAAAAGCTGTTGTTAAAAAGGAGATAATTAGTAAAGCATATAAAATACTGCATGACAACTATTATACTCAATCAGAGGAGGTGAGAGAAGTTTGAAAACAGGGAATGGAAAGGTAATTTACAAAAGAACAATGGAAGGACATCTGTATGGCTTTCAGGTTTGTAGCAAACTTGAGAAGGTTTGGGATATTTGTTTGGAAGAGTTTGCATAGGTATTTTTATATCCCGAGTAGAGTTCAGAGAACTGTTTCCCTTAGATAGATAACAAATGCTAGAGGCATGATGGGAAAGAGAAAAGTACTTGAGAACATGTTTTTCTTTTTTTTTTTTGGGGGGGGGGATGTACTTGACAGATTTCTTTCCAAATTTCCTAATGAGTATTTTGTCAGAAATGTTGGCGAGGGGGGGGGGGACAATTTGTGGTAACTAAGGAAATGATTCTTTTGAGTGGAGATACAGGATCTGAATTATCTAGATGTAGTAAGGCTGTACAAAGTTTAATGCTATTTGCTGCCAAAAAAGTATTTACTAGAAAATGGAAATCAAAATATAAACTAACTATAACTGAATTACTGACTAATTGTAAAGGGGAAAAAGAACAGGAAGTGGGATCTTTAGAAGAGAGAAGGAACAAATGACATAAATGTTAATTAAATATGTTGCCCAGCCTGGGTTACCTGGGATAGCTCTGTTGAGTGAAAGCTGGACATAAAACCAACCAACCTGCCAAACATGAACTAAGAATTGCTACGCTTAATGTAGTTTCACTGACAGGACACAGCTTAGAAGTGGATGACATGATGATACGGAGGAGGCTGGACATCCTATGTATCCAAGAGACGAGATGGAAGGGCAGTGCAACAAAGCCACATGGCTTGGGATCCAGACTCTACTACTCAGGTGGTGGACAGGCTAGAAATGGTGTAGAAATTGTGGTGAAACAGAAGCTTCAGAAGTCAGTGAGGGATATCATCAGAATTAATGACAGACTCATGGCAATCAGACTCCAGTGTAATGATAGGACAGTATTCATAATCTCAGCCTATGCCCCACAGCAGGGTTGTGATAGTGAGGAAAAGAGTGCATTCAGACAGCAGTTGCAGGACCTACTAGATAAAGCAGGACAACATGAATTGGTGTTGATAATGGGTGACTTAAATGCACATATCGGGACAGACAGAACAGGATATGAGGACTGCCTGGGTCCACATGGGTGGAGCAATAGGAATAAAGAAGGAGAAGCCATTCTAGACTTCTGTCTGGCAAATGGCTTGATAGTAGCCAACACATGGTTCAGAAAGAGAGACAGTCACAAGATCACATACAAGAGTAGCCAACATGCAGCTCAGGTAGACTTCTTCCTAGTAAGGAAAAGGCACTGGGGTAAAATCCACGATTGCAAAGTCATCCCCAGTGAAACAGTCGGTTCACAGCATAAACCAGTAGTTGCCACAATCAGCTGCAAGCAGTGGTCAGAGAAGGCTCTAAGGTCAACAGAGACCAGGCTGAAGACCTGGAAGTTGACTGGAGAGAAAGTACAGCAGTTCAAGGAATTACTCAGGGCTCTAGCACCCCAAGAAGAGGAGGAAATAGGTGGAGTTGAAGAAGAGTGGCAGCGTCTAAAACAGCATGTGTTAGGACTACAGAAAAGATATGTGGCCGAGCCAGGTATGGAAATAAGGTACATAAGGAAAGCTGGTGGTGGAATGCAGAAGTGCAGGAAGTAATCAAAAGAAAGAAGGAGTGCAGGAAGAAGTGGGAGATTGAAAAGACTGACCAAGCTAGGAAGGACTACTGGTTGGCTAACAAAGAAACTAAGAAAGAAGTTGCAATAGCAAAAAATAGGGCATCAGAGGCACTCTATCAGCTTCTGGAAAGTGACTCAGTAAGGGGCACAAAGAAACTATGCCATGTTGCAAGGCAAAGACAGAAAGATAAAGAAGATAGTCAGACACCCTTCATAAGGGATTCCAGCAACAACCTGCTTACCAGCCCACAGGACATCAAAGGCAGATGGAAGGAGTATTTCCAGCAGCTTCTGAATGAAGAAAACCCCACAGAAGCAGTACTGCCCCAGAAACAGCCTACAATGAGAGTAGAAGAGGAGCCCAGCTTAGAAGAAGTAAGAGCAGCACTAAGGAAAATGAAGTCAGGGAAAGCAGCAGGCTCAGATGAGGTCACAGCAGATATGATAAAGATGCTGGGTGAGCTAGGGGAGAAATGGCTCCTGAGGGTACTAATTGCAGTGTGGAGAGAAAGGCGTATTCCAGATGACTGGAGAATAAGCATACTCATGCCAGTGTACAAGAACAAAGGGGACATCCACAACTGTGGACAGTACAGAGGCATCAAACTCCTACCACATTGCATGAAAGTTCTGGAGAGGGTGATTGATAAACGGATATGCAGAATAGTAGAATGTAAGATGGGAGATGAACAGTTCGGATTCAGATCAGGATGCAGCACAATTGACCCGATGTTTGCATTGAGACAGATACTTGAGAAGAAACTAGAGAAGAGGAGAGAGTCAAACTGGGCTTTCCTAGACTTGGAGAAAGCATATGACAAGGTCCCAAGAAAGCTGATCTGGGCAGTACTGAGGTGGTTTGAAGTCCCAGAAACATTGGTAGAATTAGTACAGGCTATGTACAAGGACCCAGTGACTCAAGTACGAACAGTGTTTGGCCTCACTGAGGGGTTCCCAGTGGGAGTGGGTGTACACCAGGGTTCAGCTCTGAGCCCACTGCTGTTCATACTGGTAATGGACTACATCAGCAAACAGGTTGGAGGGGTCAGAGCAACAAAGCTGCTGTATGCAGACGATGTGGCAGTACAGGCAGAATCTGATCTAGAACTTCAGCAAAGGATAGGAGAATGGAATGCAAATCTGAAGGCACATGGGATGAAACTAAGCACAGATAAGACAGTGGTAATGGCAGCAGATTGGGGAAATCAGAAGAAGCTGAGAATAGAGATAGATGGGAAGATAGTGGAACAGGTAAACAGCTTCAAGTATCTGGGAGGCGTGGTTGAGGAGAAGGGTAGTCTGAATGAAGAGGTCAAAGCTAGAATCAGAGGGCTGCAGCCAACTGGCATAGAGTATCAGGTGTAGTATATGACAGAAGAATGCCAAAGAAGCTGAAAAGTAAGGTGTACAAGACAGTGGTGTGACCAGTACTACTGTATAGTACAGAAACCTGGGCAGTAAAGGCAGAACAGTTGAAGAAGCTAGAGGTGATGGAAATGAAGTGCCTGAGAAAGGTGGTAGGATGCACACTGCGGGACAGGCGAAGAAATGAGGACATAAGAGCAGAAGCCAAAGTAGCTCCAATTGCAGAAAAGATCAAAGAAAACAGATTACGATGGTATGGGCACATGTGTAGAAAAGCAGAAGACAATCTGGTGAGGGAGATTTGGGACAGACAGGAAGAAGGTAAGAGGAATCGAGGGCATCCAGCAAAGAGGTGGATGGATTGTGTGAAAGAAGATCTGCGACAGTCAGGCATGAGTGTTGAAGAAGGCAGGAGAGTGGCACTGAATCGAGAGAGTTGGCGACAGTTAATACGATACCCCGACCCCATGTAAATGGGAAAAAGGGGATGATGATGATGATGATGATTACATGGAGAACACTGCTCAGAAGAAGGAGTGATGTTTACGGCAAGGCAGGAATTGAGCAATTTATGTAATGCTGAAGTGAATGATAATTGTTAAGAACACACACACACACACACACACACACACACACACACACACACACACACACACACACACACATGGTTTCCCTGTATTTTGCCGAATGTACGTTTGTCTGACAAAAGTAGGGGTGTGATTTGTCAGTGGTACAGATGGCCAAACAGTGGATATGTCAATGATATGGAATGTCGATACAGGTATGTGGGGTTGTGGGGATGAGAGCGCATACGTGCGTGTTTGTGTGTGTGTGTGTGTGTGTGTGTGTGTGTGTGTGTGTGTGTGTACGTGAGTTAGGGTTAGGTTCAGGGGAATACTGAAGGATGGGTGTTGTGTGTTTGTGTGCGAGTTGTGTATTTTAGGGTAAGGGTTAGGTTAGGGGATAGATGTAATGTTGTTTGTGTATGTTTATGAATGTTTGTATGTTTAAGTCTGTCCTGAATAGTGGCAGTGTTATGGTAAGGTTTTAATGATGTTAAGGTGTAGGGTTAGGGTTGGGGGAAGGGGCAGAGTTATGGTTAAGGTTAGCACTCATTACTAAGTTGGTTCTGCCGTCTTTAATAATGTCATTTGGATGAGATATGGACAGAATAACTCCTTAGGGTATTCATAGCAGTATGGGTAGAAAGACATATCCCAGATGACTGGAGAATAAGCATACTAGTGCCAGTATTCAGGAACAAAGGGGACATTCACAGCTGTGGGCAATATAGAGATATCAGACTCCTATCACACTGCATGAATGTTCAGGAGAGGATGAATGATAAGTGTGCAGAGTAGTAGAAAGTTAAATGAGAGATGAGCAGTTTGGATTCAGATCAGGATGCAATACAACTGACCTGATGTTTGCAGTGAGGCAGATAGCTGAAAAGAAGCTAGAGGTGAGGAAAAAGTCCAACTGGGCAAAGACAGCTGATTTGGGCAGTCCTGCTGTGGTTTGAAGTCCTAAAAATGTTGGTAAAATTAGTACAGGCTATGTATAAGGACCCAATGGCTCAAGTATGAACAATTTCAGCCTCACAGAGGGGATCCCAGTGAGAGTGGATGTGTATTAGTGTTATCAGTGTTCAGTTCTGGGCCCATTGCTGTTCATACTGGTGATGGACTACATTAGCAAACAGGTCAGAGGGGACAGATCAACAGAGTTGCTGTATGCAGATGATGTTGCATTATAGGCAGACTCTGAGCAAGAACTTAAGCAAATGTTAGGGGAATGGAATGTAAAACTGAAAGCACATGGGATGAAACTGAGTACAGATAAGACAGATATATTGGCAGCAAATGGTGGAATCAGAAGAAGTTGAGAATTGGGACTGAAGAGAAAATAGTGGAACTGGTTAACAGCTTCATTTATCTGGGACAGGTGGTTGAGGAGTAGGGAAGTCTGAATGCGGAAGTCAAAGCTAGAATCAGAGGGGCTGCAGCCAACTGGCAAAGAGCGCCAAAGTTAGTGTTTGACAAAAGAATGCCAAAGAAGCTATAAAGTAAGGCGTACAAAAAAGTGGCGTGACAAATACTACTAAATGGTACAGAAACCTAGACAGTAAAGGTAGAGCAATTGAGAAAGTTAAAAATTATGGAGATGAAGTGCCTAAGATAGGTGGTAGGATGCACACTGTGGGACAAACAAAGAAATGAGGACATAAGAGCAGAAACCAAAATTACTCCAATTGCAGAAAAGGTGAAAGGGAGCAGATTACTGTGGTGTGGGCATATGTGCAGAAAAGCAATCTGCTGAAGAAGATTTAGGACAGACAGGAAGAAGGCAAGAAGAAATGAGGGTGTCCAGCAAAGAGGTGGATGGATTATGTGTATGAGAAGACTTGTGACAGTCAGGTATGAGTGTCCAAAA
The DNA here is from genome assembly GCF_019279795.1 of Protopterus annectens. Lineage (NCBI taxonomy): Eukaryota > Metazoa > Chordata > Ceratodontiformes > Protopteridae > Protopterus > Protopterus annectens. The sequence goes on from NC_056750.1 coordinate 457,427,857, forward strand.
AGGTAGGAAAGTTACATTGAATAGAAAGAGTTGGCAACGGTTGACAGCACAGCCCAACTCCATGTAGAAATTGGGAAAGTGGGTATTGATGATGATGATTCCATTTGAGTCCCATTTATAAAATCATTACCTGTGTACTCTCCCAGCTAGATTACCCCTAAAACCTTCTCACATGTTATGTAGATCCTGTTTCAGCAAATTGTTTTACTTTGAATGATGTCATACAACTTTTAACATATGTGTGACTTATTGTTTAAATATTTGCCATTTTAAAGGCAGTTATGTAAACACCCTAAAGGGCATAACACCCAAGCAGATATACAAACACCTGTAATGGCTGAAGGATGAAGTAATGCATTGCTATGTGGAGTATTCCCTTTGTCAGTACATCTCAGCACAACCAGATTTATTAACATATGATATCCCTTAGATATTTATCTCATACTCAGCTACGATCTTGGTGGTACTGTGGTAGCGTTGTTACCTCACAGCAAGAGGTTCTCCCGTTCGATTCTCGGTGTGGCTTGGGAGTGCCTTCTGTGTGGAATCTGCATGTCCCCCCCGCAGTTGGGTAGCGTTCGGAAGACATGCGTGCGTAAATGGGCATGCCTTCATTGAAGGTTGGGCGTCGAGCTGGCACCTCAGCATTTCATAAAAATCTACTGCCAATCATTAGCAGACCAGAGTTCTGCTGTGGCGACCCCTTACTGGGAAAAAGCCGAAAAGGCAAACAACAACAACTCAGCTATGATCTTGATTGCACTCTGACTTTAGGGAGCAGTGGCTGAAGATTTTCTGAACTTAGAGCTCACTTTCATTGCTCTAACTAGAAGTACATTTCATTACCTGAAAGGCAGGCATTTAATAATACAGAAGTGCTGTAAAGACAGCCTGCTTGGTGATGTAATTGTATTCATTACTATATCAGTCACATAGATCTTACAGACAAAATCGACAGAGGAGTGGCTTGACAGATACTTTTGCTATATATGTACTTTGTGTTTGTCAATAACTTCCTGTACCTTGTGGCTTCTGAAATGAGCTTTTTTTTTTTTTTTACAGAGAAGGAGCTTTAGTTAGATGCTGCCCACATCCACTCTAATTCTGTTTCTGTAAGATGAAAAAACACAAATCCATTTTTAAATGAAATCATATTTAATTCAGAACTCGTCCCTGTTCCAAAACTGAACATGATTTACATAGTTTTCTTTTTGTTTTTATATACCTACATTTTACCAAATATATCCCAGTAAAAAAAGAATGTTTCTCTGCCTTTTTTTCCTCTGCTTGAGAATTTACGACACCCTGCTGGCTGTATTGTTAGAAGAAATATGTTATAATGTTGCTCAAGTTCTCTCCTTGTGTATGATTAGCATATTACTGATAGTTTTAAAATCCTTAGCATTTTCTTTGTTGATGCATCACCACAGTAAACCAGTAAATGCATTTCAGGCAAATGTCCTACAAACCAACTTAAATATTCACTTATTTATTGTTCAGTTGTTAGGTCTAATGAACTGATCCATCACAGACCTTTTTTAGACATGTCTGCCTAGCATTTATGTAACCTGTTTGGGTTGATGTGATAAATTTTCCAGGTTTTAACTGCTACAGCAATTAGGCCTGGTAGCTGTGAAGTGTAGACAGAGCTGATAGCCAACCCAGATTCACCTGAATGCAAGATGGTGGTCCTAGTGTGCATGCATTCCTTTCCTTACATGCTTCTGTTGTGTGCATCTGTTGCAATGTAGCAGATGGAGAAAGCGTATGGCTCTGTAGTAAACACTGTTTCATTCCTCTCACCTGTACAGATTTTCTCAGAATGTCCAAATTTTTGCCTTATATTTTTGGCCTGTTCTTCATAGAACCTGTGGTTTCCTGACAAATCACTGATGATTACAGCCACTAAATAATGGAATACATTTGAATTTCAGACTTCATAGCCTTCAGAAAACATATGCTAACATGGGTCTACCTGATAACACCGACACGCCAAAACAACAACAACGAAATAACCGACACGAAAAAAACGACAAAAAAAGAAAGTTCAAAAACACGAAACTTCACATGCCCGACAAACCAAAATCCCAACAATCAACAAAACAAATACCTTTCCCGAAACACACACACTACACAAGCACAGCAAAAACCTTACAAGCCTGCACTAAACCTTACATACACAACTATCTATGCACTAACCTTAACCCAAACCCTAACCCTAAGGTCCGTCACTATCGCACACTTACCTTACCGCACCCTAACCCTAACTCACTTAATCCGCCCCTAACCCTTAACTCTGTCACTATCGCGCACTTACCTTACCTGCACCCTAACCCTAACTCACTTAATCCGCCCCTAACCCTCAAGTCCATCACTATCGCACACTTACGTTACCTGCACCCTAACCTTAACTCACTTAACCTGCCCCTAAACCTAAAGTCTGTCACTATCACACACTTACCTGACCCGCACCCTACCCTAACGCCCATCACTATCATACACTTACTTTACCCACACCCTGACCCTAACGTCCGTCCCTATCACACACTTACTTTAACATGTCGGTGTTCTCAGCGTCAGGATTCTCAACTGTCAGTCTTCTCCGTTGTCGATCTTCCGGTGTCGGTGTTCTCATCGTCGACGTTCTGCACGTTCGTCAATTTCAGGTAGACCCCCTAACACACATAGTATAATTTTAGCAACTTTCTAAGTTTATAAGAGCAATATTTAAAATACATCCCTATTTTAGGCCCTTTGCCCCTCCCCCTCCCATTTTAGGCTTTGTCCATCATATTACTTGCACTAAGAAGTTGAAAGGTATACTGCTGGTCTTTGGGCAGATATCAACAAGAAGGCTTTGTAACATGAAGCAACATCTTGTTTATTTTTCATGATCGTCACAGAGGTAAAGCTGACAAGACAATGATTCCTAGTAAAAAAAAACTGTGGCCTACAATGCTAGGTTTAGAATATGTGTAGAATACACACAGTATCACTTTAAGAGAGGAGCTCATCCTATAGGGATGTATGCCGTGATTATCAGTACTCCAAGTTGCAGCTCTGCCTCTAACTATGACATTTTTTGACCACAAATCATAGATGTTAGAACTGTAAGAGTAAGTACTTGTTTAATATTTTAGGATTACACATGGAGTCACATGAGTTGCCTTTTTCCATGATAAGCCTTTACTCAGTACCAAATGAAGACCCAGACATGTCACAACTCATACTCCAGACATTCTTGTACTCTTAAAGATGAGTACATCACATACACAGTATGTGACATCTCCTTTTTACTAAAGAAAGAAGTACTGTTTCTATGAAATAACCCATTTATAATTATACATTGCATTGATAACAACACACTGTGCAACTATAGCTAGTGAGTTATGTGGCTGTTATGCAACAATGTATGATTGCTTTGAACCCTTTTATGGACTATGTTTAGTCCTGAATAATGAGTGCCTTTCTTTCTAATCTTCTGTAATGAACATAGTAGTTGCAGTCACTAGGTACATTTAAATTGCACTGTTTTAGTCTATCCCCACTCACAGCATAAATTTTGACATCAGTGAGGTGAGGTAGATTTAACATGGTTTGAAGTGAATCTCAGGACTAGTTTCAATAGTTAATTTTGTTAGATCAATAAGTCTTCACTATGAGTTGCTGACAAGTCCTGATTATGAACTCTCAACACAGACTCTGGAACCAGCTTTGTCAGTTTAGTCGTCTGTGATTCCATTAATATCAAGGGTCCTGCAGCCATAGGGCAAGTGTGGGGGAGAGCCTCCCATTTTCGACAGTTATTCATTGTGCCTTCAGCTGACTCTTAAATGGAAAAAAACACTTATTCACTTACTATAGTGGAAAATAAGCAAGTCTTAGTCAATAAAAATGCTTACTTTATGTTTCACTACAGTAGTTTGTTCCTTCATTCAGCTTTGAGTTTTATTCGGGGGGTCTGCACAGAAAGTCTTGCCTGCATATGCATGTGATCTGCTGCTAGGTACATATGCAAATGCAGGATTACACATGCAGTGCAGTCTCCAGGTTTGCTTGTATTGTTTCTCCAGTAGTTAGATGTGGGGAAGGGGGGATTCAGCCTTTTGCCAGATTTATGTCTGCTAAGACAAGGCACTTCAGAAAAAGGCACTAGTCTTTGGTACTTATTACTTTTTCATGAAAAAAAAGTTGGAATTAAATTTATATTTTTAGCTGTTTGGGTACTTTAGACTGCTGCAATGTTTCAGGGTTTGTTCCATTGACTTGGAATGTGCCACTCCATTTCATTAAATGGGAGCACTAAAGTTGGAGCTGTTTGGTTGTCCTTGATTTATTTTGCCTCACATTTTTGGTCTTTTAAAATTTGTGATTTTCTGACAAATTGTTGGGAGTTGCTGCTCTTAAGAGTAAAAGACTTGCTCTACTGAAACATCCTTGATTTTGGAAAGACTGTGGTAGTGCTGCCCTTACTTTTGTATTACATTAAGAAAAAAGGTTTTGAAAGTATCTCTCCCCCGGATTTAATAAACTCAGTGTAGGAATAGTGTTATTTCTACATGGAGTGAATGGTGTCTGTGTCTGCATCTCCCTCTCAGCAGCACGCCATGCATATTAATGAAGGCATGCTACTGAGGGGGAGCCATGTACACGGATACTGAATCAGTGCTAGGGGGAGTGTTACAGTACTCGCAGATCTGTAACATGCCCCCTGCATTCTCAAAATGCCATACAGTACTTTAGAATAAAGAAAGTGTCCTCATACAATTAAATGAAGAATGTGAAGCATTTATCATGTAGTGTGTTACACACCCCCTGCATTGTAAAAGGGCTTTACGGCACTACAAAAATGAAGTAAGTGTCCTCAAACACTTAAATGAAGAATGTGAAGTGAATGTCATGTAGGGGGGGTGTTACAGTATTTGTAACACACTCCCTGCATTGTGAAAGTGCCGTACGGCACTAAAACCATAAAAAAAGTGTCCTTGGACACATATAATAATATGGAGGTTCATTGTGTAAGTTTTAATTAATGGTTATTTTTTTTAATTAAACGTTCTGCAAAGTTTAAGCGTAGCTGAGTGAGTTTGCGCGGTGCAGCGCTTTGCTCAGCAGTGCTGAAACGTATCAAAAGGCTATATAGAAATGTATAGCTGACATTTTCACAGCCAGATTAGCTGAGTGGTTAGAGTCACAGCTTTGTGTGCAGTAGGTGCACGGTTTGAATACCCAAACAGACCACTCAGCTTTTACATGGGAAAGCCTTTTTATATTAATTTTTATTTAATTTATTTATGAAATTATTGTTTTCTGTTAACCAGGGTAGTGTAGCTGGTCCAGAATCCCAGTGTCAGTGGAGATATGTGGTGAAAGCCACTATTTAAACACAAGTGTCCAATACAGCATGATCACAGCCCAAGGTAACATAATGAAAACGCATAGGGGAGGTCATGTAAAGTAACATACATACACTTAATAATAATGAATCAGTAATGAGTAATTAATACCTAATGTTTATTTTTTTAAATTAAAAATTTTGTTTGGCCTTAGCTCAGTTTTGCTAACCACTGCTAAGCCAATGCTTAAGCAATGCTTAAACAGGATGTGTCTGAACTATACTTAGCAATGCTTAGCTCTCCTTAGCTGGTTTGATCATTGCGAAGCAGCCTCATTCTAAGCATTGCTCAACTCAGCTTAGCAGGTTTGTGCACTGCTGAGCTTTGCTCAGCATTTTTGAAAATGGCCCAGTGGCGGCAAAGGGCAGGAAAATAGCCTTATTTAAACTGCACAGGCGGGAATACAGGCAGAATCTGTTAGAGTTTGATCCCTGTAGGAACTATAGCAGGTGCTGGAGAGGGAACTCACTTTTGGGTGCAGCGCTGGGGCATGTTGGAGTCCAGGGTCATGGCTGGGCTCCTCATTAAGAACCATGATGACTGACTGCTGTAAGGCCAGTACCAGGGCTCAGAATAAGACACCACTGCCAAGGCTCGGACCCAGGACACTGTGCACTAGAGTCAGAGCAATGCACCACTAAGCCAAATCAGCTCTAGGGAATTAGTATTGCATTTGTAAATATATCATGCAGTGCAGTCATGTAACATTAAGAAATAAAGACAAAGCTGCCAAGTATTGAACCCAGGACCTTCTGAACTAAAGTCAGAGCAACACACCACTACGCCAAATCAGCTCTGGGGAGTTACTGATGCTTTTGTAAATATATCATACACTACAGTGATGTAACTTTAGGTAAAAAGGACACCACTGCCAAATTATGAACCCAGAACCATCTGAACTACAGTCAGAGCAACATACCAGTAAGTCAACTAACCTCTGGAGTATAACTGCTTTTACAAACATATCATATCCTGATTGCCAGTCACACAGTACTCCTATATATAGTGGCACAAATCACAGTATACTTGGGCCTCTGACACAAACACAGAACCAGTACACAGAAAAATAAATGCTGCTGGATGTTTGGGAAGCCTACATTATCAAGTAGAGCTGACAACCGCACAGACTGTTGCTGAATATCCACAGTTGTGCCCCCTATTTATGGCAGGGCCATCATAAAACCTACTCTTTGTGCCGACATAATGGCAATGTAGCGCAGCTTGGGGTTACAAAATCATGACAGACAGCTCAGTGCCACACGTCATACCCATCAGAACACACATACTAATCTTGTGTTACACACTGTATGCATGCACATATATCTTACAAATACACCTGACATAATAATGACTCAGTACCTTTATGTGTTACATTTCTAGCATCTGTCACATCTAGACATCCACAGTCCTGGCCCACAGCCCAGTCTGTGGCACAACAACTACATCTATGGTAATACAGTATAGGAATAATTGAGCCCGGCAATGTCCAGCAACACTGGTTGTTCCTAATGCAGAAACTGACACCTACAGTAGCACGTTAAAGGCCTACAGGGTGGGACACATTTCACAATTATGAATATGTGTACTAAATGTTGCCTACCATTCTCTGGATTGGACTATTACGCAACATATGCACCACAGGCAGATGTGACTACCCTCAACCAGGCCATGTTGTGACACAACAGCTGACACCGCACCCTCACTGACAGTAACAGCTTGCTCTCCCCCAATGTCTTCATAATCCCTAGTCTGACTCCTGGCCAGAATACAGCTGCTCCGGCCTGCTACACATGCAGCAGTATGTCCAGCTACCTGGTACAGATCTAACATTGCTGTCAAACACCTAGAGCAGGCCATCCACACAATAGCCAAACATAAAGGATTTGGGGGGGATGTTGAGGTTTCAAGGGACATGTGTCACAATCTCTCCCAGAAACATACACAGCTAATAGACCAGCATCAACTGTGGCAGCATGCACAGTCAGATAGAAAAGGATGCATGACAGTCACATCTGCCTGTCTCCTTACTCACTCCCAACACACATTTACACAGTACACTGCTACAGAATCTGAAAGTCTGTTAACAATGGCCAGACATAGCATGCAAAACTGTGGATATAACACATCAATCCAAACAGTGGACAACATTTTCACCTACCTCTGTGATGCTGTAGCCCCCACACCTCGATAATGTCCTCCTCACAGGCCAGGAAAAGGGGCAAATGAAGGCCTTAATTATAGCACTTTGTTGCCAGTGCATTGGCTAATGGAAAGGCAAGCCAGCCGTTCTGGATGCAGTTAGCAAGTGAGAGACACAGACTGGTGCACAGGCCATCATCTGTTCATTACCTACAAAAGGCAAGCTGCTGCCTATGGTAAACAGATCACTTCTTTCTTCATGAAGACAGACTATGATTCTTTACAACACTACAAGTGGATTTCTTCTGACAAAGGAGTACAGCACTAAAGGAGTACAGCAATATACCAGGTATGTCATACAATTAAGCATGTAATGGAATGCAGATGGGAGGATGCAATCATGGGAAATAGGAATTTAAACAGTAGGTCTCAACAACACTTCCTGGACTGACATGTTGCTGTTAGTCTGCTGTCCAGCACCTACGGCCATCCCTGATGGCTCTGTCTCCAGTGACATAGATAACAGCTCTGGCCCCTGAGTCACTCTAGCAATGGTTAGCTCACATATGAATACTACTGGATTGTCTGTTGTACAATACTGACCTTAACACTGCCAGCCCAGGTAACTGGAATTTTGTAAATAATCATATGTCATTTGTGAAAATGAATATGATTCATATGCTTGTCTTACAAATGTAAGAGAACTTGTATGTTATGTGGATATTAAACTACTGGTACAGAAGTGTGTGTTGAACTGTATGTTATATACTGAGCTCATACCTCTCAAGTGTCGAGATGTTTGCAGAATGTCCACATTCTTGCCTCATATTTTTAGTCATTTTCTCAGGGTCTATATTAAATTCTCGAAAGCCAACAGTGTCGAATCTGACATTGTCGACAAGAGAATAGCGAAACTGCAGAACATCAAACAAGTAAACAGAAATCTAAGTAAGGGGAGATTTTTGTTTACTTCAATGTAGTGCAGTCTCGGAGTTGGTATATTTAAGTAGCGAGAAGCCCCCCTGCCTACACCGTTTATTTATTTATTTATTTTTCTGAACATTTGCCGTTTTAACAGTTCGATCACTAAAGGTCGACCTTTAGTGAGTTCAGCTGTTAAATATTCAATGTTTTAATATAGACCCATTTTCTCATACATTTGTGTTTTTTCTGGCAAATCACTGGCAAATCATTAAAGACTGAAGTCATAAAATAATAGCACACATTTGAATGTCAGATGTCATATCCTTCAGAAAATTCATGCAAATGCAAAACCTGTTATTCTGTCAACTCCCTAAGTTTGTAAGAGCAATATTTAAAAAGTGTCACCATTTGTGAGCCTTTGTTCATCCTTTATTTGTGCATTTGTCCAGATGTCTTGCTCTAAGAGGTTGAGGGGTATGACTGAGCTTCAAGAGTGTAACCATAGTGTACAGTACCGGAAAAGAACAGAAATGTATATAAACTATTACCTGTGCAAATGTATGTATTAATAGTAGAAGCTGGAAGCCTCAAACATACAGAGATAACTTGCAAAACTTTAAGAAAATAAGCTGAACTTTTTACGAATGTGTTACCTCAGTTTCAGTGCAGCAAGCAGACATAAATGTCTAAAGCTAGAGGTTTTTGTAGTGTCTTGAAACATAAATAATTACTAGGTTGAAAATAAAAGTGTTTAACAGTGTTATGAATTACAGTTCTACACACACACATCTAACAGATATGTACTTCTGATGCCGAGATGTTAAAATGTATGTTAGTTGCTGTTATCCTGGGACCTGACTTCAGGTGACAAAGAGTGATGTAATCTGAGCTAACCCAGCAGTAATACTGATTATTAATTTCAGACCTGTCTCAAAGAAAGACCTTTGCATTTTGTTTGTGTCTTTGTATCTGACAACATCCACTCATCTGTATTTGCCTTAATAGTAGTAAGGAACTAGGGAAAAGTAATTTTGTTTACATATAGATGGGACTATAGTAAAGATTACTTTAGATAGACGTTTGCTGTATTTATTTGAGACTGTTCTGCAATGTTGTCTTAAAATATTTCCTGTCATTCTGAACTCTGTAGTTACTGTATTGATTGAGAATTATCTTGTTCATTTATTAGTTATTATTAAATATAGTTAAACCTTGTAATTGTGGCTGGTCTGTTAACAGCTAAGTAAGCTCTTACAGTACTTGCATATGTATTTGGTGACACTATATAGCCCACTACAATAGCCTTGGTGTTGTTCACATTTACCATTTGGATAATAGGCACATCACATAGTAGGATTTGTCACTGTTTGGTAAGGGCCTTAGAGTAGCTGATAAAAAACTGGATTGTGGCAGTTATAACTACCTTTTAGTCTGGGCAGAAGGGACCATAGCCAGTAAACCTGTGCCTGCCTTTCCCAGGAGTGTGTGTGTGTTTAATTTATAAATCAGATCTCAAAGTGAGTATGTCAGCTACTTGGGCAGGGACATGAAGCACTGGTCGGACAGAGAGGGTGATGGAAGTTTTGGCTTGACCGCTCTACTGAGATGTTAACCATATAGCTGTGTGAGTGGGGAGTCCTATTGGGGATCTGGACAGAGAGGGAGAAACCCGCCACAGAATGACTGTGATCTCTGTGTGCTCTGAAGGATAATTGTACTTTACTGTATGTGTACTTGTCATCCTCCCATTGTGTATGTCCCTCACTGGTGCTAGTGGTGAGGATTGAGGCTTCTTGATTACTGGGCCAGTGCAGGGGCGTTACACTGATAGTACGTACAGGTGAATACAGCTGGCATATCACATCATGTACTGTCATTGAGCCCTTCTCAGTCTGCCAATGTCATATAGGATTATTTAACAGATTGTCCAGGTCTCCTTGACCATTCCTGATGTACTCTGGCTAGATCAGTGTGTACTCCACACCTGTATCTGATTACCTGAAACCTATGGTTAGCATACCTGGTGACCCCCTGCAGCAGGACAGCAGCTTATAGGCACTAGTAGTGGGGGGATGCTGGCTCTAGCTCAGCAGCAGTGCATACATACTGAGCATACAGTGTAAGGGAATGGTTACAGTACCAGATATACATGTACCATTACTGTGTTCCCAGGGGCCTGGCATGTCACAAACACATTCCCCAAACTCTGTGGACCAACATCACATATTGGCCAACTGGTGTCCGGAAATACACATTTATCTGGTGGGGGGGTTACATCTATCAGGCACATGTACACATTCTGCAAACATCTAGATACTGCAGATGTCAGACACTTATGAGGAGGTCACCCTACACCACATATGGACTGCTCTCTGTTATTATGTACCTCAGATGTTACTGGAATGCCCACATACACCTGTAGTATCACTCAACTATTTGTCGGATGTAGGCTGGATGACATGGTATTGTAACGTTGCCTATAGGAGACACCCAGCAGTCGATGGCAGTGATGTGTGTGGACACATAACAACACAGTCTGTCACAGCAGTCAGACCATTTTTGCTATTCCTGGTACCATATGAGGTTACTAGGCTATGGGCCCTCAGCAGCCATATGCCTAGGCCACATGTTAGCGCATGTGCATGCAAGGCAGCAGCTGATGTCCCCATTCAGCAGGGACACAGGTGGTATCCCAAGGGTGTATGTGCTGTTAACCATCCAGTTGAACAGGTTATGCCTGCAAAGGTGTAGGTAGCTACCCTGCCTGATGAGGACAGGGTGCCCATTTTACCACAGGGTGATTGTGTGGGACACACATGTGATCTGACAACAAGGCTAGCTCAGGTCACTCACCAGGTGGAAGTTGTGTGTGTGGGCATTAACAGAGTGGAGTATGACTTGCACTCATGCCACAGTCCCAACAATGTGGAGTCCATGATTGCCTTGCATGCCACAGTGAGATCACTCCTGAGGAGTATGTATGAAACTGGGTAGAGGGTTGGCCTTATGGCCTGTAGGTGTACGGTAGATGTTTGATGGCCTGCTATTCCCTAGTGGGGAACCTCTGTGATGTCCCCAGCTGCTGCATGTGCTGTGTGATGTGAATGATGAACAGAGAATTATGCACATTAATGGTCCTCATTGGGGGGAACATGAAACATCAGGATTAGGGGGGCAATGCATGCTGTAATGCCAGTATGTTGCCAATACCCACACACACTGTGCTGATAGAGGGCAGGGATATGATGTGGGTGTTAGCGGTGGATAGTGCTGGCAAACATGGATGTGCAGGGTCTGTACATAATGGTGGCCAATGTATGTGGTCCTGTGATGTGTGCCCCTGTTCATGTCTTTCAGGTGGGATGTACAGAAGATGGAACACACCATTCTCAGAAGCTGAGACCACTGCAGTCATCGATGCCCTCAGACTCCATCACCGGGTACTGTTGGGAAGGAGCTGACAAAACCTGCAACAGTGCACTGTCCTGTGGGCAGAACTGGTAGCAACAGTCAGTAATGTGGGACACCGGGACAAGAGCTACAAACAGGTTTGACACCATGCCACAGACCTCATACACAATGCACGGCAAAGTACTGCAGCTGTGGCCAGGAACTGTGTTGGCACAGGTGGAGGGCCTGCTACTCAAGCACCACTCTCAGCCACTGAGGAGCTCCTTGTAAAACTTGGTTCAGCCACCGCCTCACAGGAAACCATAACTACATATGTCATGGAGGTGGGTGGCACTGATTCCACAGCTGAGGAGCATCCAGGTAAGGCCCCAGTGGGCATCATATTAATACTTTAGCATTCATAATGGCAGCCTTTGCATACCTGTACGCATATGTTTTGTCAATCTGCATTTGTGGCTGGAGATTTGGAATGTACACATATTGTGAATATCAGCAATTTGGGTAGTATCACAGCTTGTAGTGTACATGTTCATAAATGCACATATTACCCTGTACCAATGCCACATTGACAATATCTCTCACCTACAATTCCTCTGGTGTGGCTGGGGACCATCAACCTGAAGCTGGTGAGTGTGGAACTGTCATGTTGTGGCTCACCTATACCCTAGGCATGTAAAGGGCAGCCAGTTTTCCATGCACACAACTGTTAAGCTTAGCCATATTGCAATATGTACATGTTCACTTGTGGTGGGGTTCACTGCAGTGCATCACTTAGTTCATCACAGGAGCCTATTTACAGGAGCTGTAACATTTTGGCATGTACTTTTGTGTAGGTGTAGCCACTGTGCTATACAGGGGTACATTAGTAGTGTGTACACTGGTTCACTGCGTGTTATGTGAAGGTCCATCACATACTCCCACTTCTTGCGTATCTCACATTTGTATAGTAATAGCAATATTAACTGGATGTAGCTGCACTGCATGTTGTTAAGGGCCTATCCAGAGTATGTCTGTTGTGGTCTGATTGTGTGTTATGCATTGCGTCATTCAGAGGGTGTGGTCTATATAATGCCTTTGTGGCACTGTGTGTGTGTGTGTGTGTGTGTGTGTGTGTGTGTGTGTGTGTGTGTGTGTGTGTGTGTGCGCGTGTGTGTGCGTGTGTGTGCGTGTGTGTGTGTGTGTATCAGCAAGCATTATAGTGCAGGAAGTAATTTACTTATGTTGTCTTCCTCACAGGTGAACATGGGGGTTCAGATCTGTCTCCCTCACAACCTAATGTCAGTTTCTCATTGGATTCTGATGATGATGATGGCCATAGTGAGGCACAAGTGGGTTTGTTGGTGGCTGAATCTGTACCATTGGTTGACATCCCACTTCCACCCACAGTGTCCCCCCACACGGTCAGTATGCCCACACATACCCAGTCCCTAGCAGCCGCAGATACTGGGCAGTCAGAGGGTGGTAGCAACAAACAGGGTAGTGTGGTGACTATGGCATTTGTGACTGTTGACACTAGCCATAGCCAGAGAGCTGGTGAGGTCCCACAAAGACAGATTGACAAGGGTGCTCAAAGGAGGACTGCTGCCCATCCAGCCCCTGTCAGAGATGTCACAGAACATTTCACTCGACGCATGTTTTGGTCCTTCATGGAGGCACAGGTATGTTGTGAATGGTACACAAGACAGACACTCAGGGTCATGGATACAATACTTCCTGGCATGCGTGGCACCCACCATGGCATTGGTGATGCCATACATTATTTCGCTGATGTCGTGGATAGATGGTGGGGTGAGACATTGTCAGTCCTTAACCCTGCAATGTCTGTGCTTGAACATGTGGTGGGAGTAGGGTGTCGGACACATGGATGTAGGTCAGCAACAACATCAGGTGAGAGCCCACGTGGCCGTGCACATTCACACTCCCGTAGTAGCAGTACTACTAGAACTACTGAAGGGAGGGTGCTGTCCACACTACAACATAGCAGGCCATTGGCATGTGGTCATGGTTGGTCCCATGAGGGACACGGACCCAGCAGACACCGGTCACCATCAGGAAGTAGTATCACATCTGGCCTTGGGCATGGTGGTGCCAGTGACACTCCTGACAGAACCAATTCCCATGTCCATGGCCGGAGACGGTGAACTATACATCCTACCATGTATGGTCCACGGATGTCCAACATACCCTTGTGTAGGACTAGCACATGGCTTGATTTTGTGCATACACACACTCACACATCACTATCACATGCAGGTCACCACCAAACACACACAGCTCCTCTCCATGTCCCACCTGAACACCACCCCTCCAGACACACACACATGATGTAACTGTATGGCCCAGCCTAGGCCTTTGGCAACCCCACACCACACCGTGTGCATGTGATGATACCTGTGCCACATCACTGTTATCCATACCATAGATGCAGGGACATGGAAATATGTGTCTGATGCACAGGGTGAATATAGCTAGGGTTAATGGCAGTGTGTACTGTACTGTACTGCTGTTATGCCAAGTAAGGTGCTGTCTGCTGGCAATTGTCATGGGTACACATCGAAGTGTATGTACGTTTATGCCATGATGCTTTATTGCTGTTAGTACTGCTGACTGACTGTTGTCTCACAGAACTTATTCTTTTTCTGTTCCAGGTGTCTGTGCGTGTACATCGTGGGGAGCTGCTGCCATTACTGAAGCTGAGTATGGTGGAGTGGAAACACAGAGACCTTTACATCGCCACGGTACGGCTGTATATGTGCATGTTTACCTAGGTGCATATGCGTGCAACAGTGTGTGAGGGGCAATGGGGGCAGACAGAGTAACCTTGCATGCATACCCCTTGACACAGCCAGCTAGCCTTCATACATGTCACCTTAGTGTTCCATAGGATCACAAGTTCATAGATACAGAGTAGGTTACTAGAGTATTGGTCCTGAGTCCCTTACAAACCTAGCCATTACTTTATACCCAACAGAATCATCATTCAGCATCTGCTGCCTCTGGCATTGCTGAACACAGGTTAAACCCCTGGGACAGATGTTTTTTTCCCATCCACTCAACCTTGATACAGTTGATGGGGGTATGCATGGTACTGTGTTTGACATGTTTGGGGAGTGTAGTCCTGACACAGGGCAGCCTCTGGAGCCACACCTGACTCTCCAGCATGTGTTTTTGCTATCTCATATGCGATTCAGGCCTCTTGTGCCAGTAATGCACACAGAGTTATACTCTTGTATATGGGGCAGCTATTGAAGGGCTGAGCACAACATTGCCATCTAGGCATGCCACAGACACCTGTGGACAACCTGACCAATAACCAGTAGGGCAGTACTGATTACAGGATGTCTGCATGAAACAAGTGTTAAGGCCCCATGGCTCACCTTTATGGGTGTTAACATAGCCTTTGCAGTTTCCGCATATGTCTGCATAGGTGCATAGCAGACCAGCCATGCTGCTAATGTATTGTTGTACTGACTGAGGACTATGCAGAGGTAATGTCCACCTTTTGTCTGGATGCAGTCCCTTTACCTATGTGGAACCACATTCAAGCATTTTCTGACCACTGCCACTACTTGTTGCCTGAATGCAACATTGTTGGTATCCTGAGTACCCAGGTCTGTCATCGCAGTCTGTGTGTTTATGGGGTTGGTGCGGATGTGGGAAATAGTGGGGCCATGTCCTTGCCATATGGTATGCTGACAGTGTTGTCTGCATTCAGCTTGAGGCCAGGACCTTGTCACCATTCCATACCCACTGTATGGCCTATTGCAATGTGTTAACAGCAGTTTGTGGCTCAATGATAGACTGCACACTACTTACAGTTGACACAGCCTTAGGTAGTACCTACATATGTGGGTGGTGGCAGTAAGCATTCATGCCTATATACATGTGGGTCATTGAGGGCAGTAGGTAGTCACAGGGCCTTCACATGTCTACATATTCCATACACATAGTCAATACAGATTGTGGTTGCCACCTTATCAAATGTGGACTGTGGGACATGTAATAACATGACAGATGGCAGGACATACCATACCCAAGGGAAGTGCAACACACAGGATTTCCTTTGGTTTGCTGCTATGGCACCTTCTTTGTGTGACATTACCTTAGCTTACGCTATTTGTCATAACATTAAGGTGCTTCTGATGTGCAATAACTGCTCTGTGCAATTAGTAGAAAACTTTATGAAATGTTTGTTGTCTTACACTCTGGGGACCTTTGTATTGTTTCAGTTGTAGTCACAGGTCACACCTTGCAAAACATGGACTGCAACCTGCAGGGTGGTACAGATGGTGGCCATATCTCTGACCTCTGCATATGTCTGCAGAATGTCCTGATGTTTGCCATATATTTTTATTCCATTTTTCATAACATTATGGTTTTCTGGCAAATGTTTGAGAAATCATGACAGACTAACATTACAGATTAATGAGGATATTGTCATGTTACAACACATACCCTTTGGAAAGTGCATTCAAATGCATACCCTGTTCTGGTATCTACTTTCTATAATATGTCACAGCAATATGTGAAGGTTGTGCTCAGTGTTTGGCCTTTGCTCCACTTTTCCGTATGGCTTTAACCAGATGTCTTTCTGTGAGGGGTTGAGAGGTATGCTGTTGGCCATAACACAGTTAGACTGCTGCAAGGGGATATACATACACACACACACACAGACACACACACACACACACACACACACACACACACACACACACACACACACACACACACACACACTCATGACCTGTCCTTGTTGACTGTAGAACCTCTACCTGCCTAGTTGTACATATGATACTGCTATATACATAACACAAGCACCACAGAGCTACTATAGTGTTGCAGAGTCTGCCACTACTGTTCAGGTTGGTGACAATTGCCAGGGCTGTTAGGATTGCCACTGGGGGGTTAACAGGCCCTTAACATGGTAGAGCCATCTGAAACACACACACACTGCTGCATGGGGACATGTATTGAAACACGCATGCACACAGAGTTGACACTTTTCCGATTAGAAATCGTACCTATCTTGTTATGTACACTACAGAATGACATGACTATTGCACACGCCACAGTGCCTTTGTGTTAGAAAATGTGTAACTATGCTTCTAAGGTGGATAACATCTATAGGGGCCTTGACTAGGTTGGCAATGGGAGTGTTAAAAGAGTGGAACAGGCACACAAAATGGTATAACCATTGCATACACACAGACAAGACATCCACAGGGGATATGCATACAGAAACACATACACTCACACAGTTGGCAATCATCAGATTAGAACACCTACTTATCTACTTATATGTATTATAGCGCTGCATACATATCACATGCGCCACGGAGATTATAAGCCAGCAATATAACTCACAACCTCTTACACTAATTAATCTTGGGAATGCCTTCATGAATGGTGGGATAAACCACCCAAAATAGGGACTGTTCTGACATATTGCTCTTACAAACCTAGACGAGAGATAAGGTAACAAGTTTTGCATCCGCATGACGTGTCAGATGAATATGACATCTGAAGCTGACATGTCTGTCACTATTTGTGATGGCAGCTGTCACGTATTTGTCAATGATTTGTCATAAAACCCCATTGTTATGAGACACGGACCACATATATGTTGCAAACATCTGGACATTTTGCATACATCTGTACAGATGACTGAGTTTTACATGGTGCATCTAAGGTGGATGATATCAACAGGCCCTTTAAAGTAATGCCATGGGGAGGGGGTCAACTGGCCTTAAAATGGTATAGCTAACACACAGACGACAGACACGGGATATGCTTCACACACAAACAAAAACACACACATACAGTAGTATAGTTGGCTGTATTGAGATTCAAAACCCTACCTATCTAGTTGTATGTACTATAGCACTGCCTACTTATTGCATGCACCACAAAGCTTATATGCCTAGAAAGTGTCCAACAGTGGATCTAAGGTAGATGACATGAACAGACCCTGTAAAGTAATGCAATGGGGTGGGGTCACCAGGCTGGAAGAGGCCTCAAAATGGTATAACCAACAAACACACACACACACACACACACACACACACACACACACACACACACACGCACACACACACACACACACACACACACACACACACACACACACACACACACACAAGGTGGGCGATGTGAGATTGCAACCCCTACCTCACTACTGTTACACAATGTAGCTCACTTTCATACTGGCACGTGCCAATGGTTACAGCTGGTGTGCAAATGTCTGCAGCAGGACATCACTCTATGCCTTTCATTGTGTCTCCCTCTCCATGCCCCCCCCTCTCTCTCTCTGTCTGTCTGTCTCTCTCCCTGTCTCTGCCTGTCTGTAATTGGTATATTTGTATATGTTACCTATATATATGTATGTCTATCACACTCAACAAATGTAGCTATATCACATATGTGCCACCTACAGATAGTTGAGGGTAATCCTATGTGATGGGGGTGGGGAGACACAGTTAAGGTGTACATAGCTGTCTGTATGCAAAGACATATCTGGACAACACAGTTCTATAGTCAGATGTGGGTTTAGACATGGGCTGTAATTCTCTAAGTGTAGGAGCATGCCCAGTACAACCTTCTACAGTAAGAGTGGGAGTCCATTCCAGAGGTAGCTGTACTCCAGTCCAGGAATTTGTGTGCTACAGCCGATTGGGTGATTTACCTGTGTAAACACTCCAGCACCTCAGTGATATACTGGCTGGGGATCTCCTGGTTGTGTGATATCCTTATTAACTGAGTTGTATCCTGGTGTGAGTACAGAGGGCATTGGACTGAACAGAATTTTCCATAATATGCATGGTTATATTCTACATAGCACTTTGATTTCCTGGCATGTCAGTGGCAGATCAGTATAGAGTAATGTGAGGGGGCACTTACAGACATTTGTTTACTGACCCCATACACTGCAGGGAACTATGTTACAACACAAATTGTTCTAGTGTGCACATTCTATGTTGGTTTGGCCAGTGGTTCCCCTTCCCCTTATGTGTCTCTTTGTCCTTCTGTAGTCCAGTCACAGCCTTTGTCCACAGTTGCTGCTGTTATGTATTTGTAGTTATGGTGTGAGTGGGGTAGAAGTCGTAACATCACACACAGGGTTACAGAGTTCACACCTCTGACTGTACTTGTTTAGCAGGTTGTCCATCATTGTGCCCCATACATCTGCTGTGGTCCTCAGATAGTTTGTGTTGCACTGTTATTATAAGGCTACAGGTTGGCCATAGCTCTCAAACTCTTACAGACGGACATCTGGACAGGCCCATATATGACAGTCAGACACAGACCCAGACATGGGGGCAGGCTGTTAATATTGCTCTTACAAATGTAGACAGTTGGTAGAACAGTTTTGCATTATCTTGCGTTTACGTATGTGTATGACATATGCATCTCATCTGTCTGTCATTGATGTTTTCACAACAACCTTCATTGATTTGCAAATAGTTTGGCAGGCAAATGCAATGTTATGACAAGCAGAACAGATATATGACGCATACATGTAGATATTCTGTGACACCCTGTCATTCCAGGGGTATGGATGGTGCCCACTGACTTGTTGCCAGTACTGACACAGTGATGTGGCAGCCTTTATATCCTTGCACTCCTCAACTGACTTGTCACAACCTGGTGTTCCACTAGGCACTGTGTAGGTTACTTAGAGCTGTGTACTGTCTGCATGTGTGGCCCCCTGTGCCTCCATTGTCCAGCTTTTCCGCAGTAACAAATATTGAGTTCTAGCCATTGCATACACTCCTACTATTGGTGTAGCTGACATGCAAAATAGTTGTGACGGCCAGTCTCGAACTATGGACCCTGACAACTACAGAATTCTACTTAGACCACTAAGCCACAACTGCCACCAGTAAGTGCTTTCTACTTCCTGACACTGTTAACCACATACATATATAGCACATTGACCCCTGCATATTGTAGAAATAGAACAAGTTATCAGGTTGATTGTGACAGCCCTGGGAATGTGTGGCCTGCTGCTATCACCTTACAAACATAAATGTTACTGCAGTTCTATATGAACACGGGTGTATTGAGGGGAGGGGGGCATACCTCTCAGCTGTACACATCTTCACAAACTGTCCAGATGTTTGGCTCATATTTGGGGTCCATTTTTCATAAAGTTGTGGTTGTATGGCAAATAATAGTGAAATCATTAAAGACTGAAGTTAGAAAGTAATGACAGACATTTGAGTTTCAGACTTCTCGCCCTTCAGAGAATTAATGCTACTGAAACAGCTGCTATTCTATCAACTTTCTATGTTTGTAAGAGCAATATTTAAGACTTGTCCCTGTTTTTGGGCCTTTGCCTGACATTTCTTTATGGCTTTGTACAGATTTCTTGCAAGAGGTTTAGAGCTATGTAAGGGACTCCAACATTGACGTCCATGCATTTGTCCTTTGCCCTGCTGTTTGTAAGTATCTCACATAGTGCAGTAGATTTTGCTGGCTTGGGGCCTACTGCATATTGTGGGTCAGCCAGTATTTGGGACAGAGTTCCTGTTGTCCCACATAGCTGTCCGTTGTCTGCTGCTCTCCTGGTAACCCACTCCATTTCCAGGCATACATGCAGCAATACCATACATATGCTTTCACAGTCTACTACCCCATTCATTTATTGTTAATAAGAGTGACTTACCTTGCGCCAGCAGCATTTGAGAGGACAGTGCTTCAGGGCTGACTCTGTCGGATGCAGGCAGTACACGGCCTATACATGGAAAGGTATAGGTAGTGTGAGGTGGGTGGCATCCATTTTACTGTGTTTATGAGAGTAGGAGTAAGGTGTCAGTCCTTGCACCCCTAGGGTGTCAGTGTACATGCTATGCGTTGCCTCTTTGCCAAGGCCAGGGCATACTGAGCATGCCTAAGTCTGCCTACAGGGACAGGCTCAGGGGGTTCCCCCTCTGATTTCCCCCTGTGCCTGTGGGAACCTTAGCAATGGAGTGGTGCTGCATCCCCCTTCTCTGTGATGCTCCTGCCACAGGTGTTTCCACAGGATCATATTGTGTAGCATGGCAGATACTATGAACACGTGTGCACATGTGGCTGGAGAGTACTGCAGGGCTCCACCAGATATGTCAAGGCAGCGGAACCATGACTTGAGCAGCCCAAACACACAGTCTACAATGTTCCTACTTTGTGTGTGTGTGCCTCATTATGGCATTCTTGAGTGTGCATGCATTTCTGATGGGTGTCATCATCCACAGTTCCAGTACGTAACCAGCATCCCCCACTAGGTGACTCTACCCTCCTTACCGGGTGGTGCTTTGAAGTGCACATGAGTATAGTCTATGGCACCCAGTATCTCTGGGTAGTGTGCTACATGGTGGAAGAGATGCATATTGCTGGTCCTCTCCTCAGGAGTGTTGGGGAAATAAATGTGCTCACTGGCATGTGCTAGCATGACATCCAGGAACTGGTGGAGTGCCCTGGATGCAGATGCCTGTGAGAGCCCCATGATGTCCCCAGTAGGTCTTTGGACAGTACCTGTAGCTAGTATTCTTAAGGCTACATATACCTTTGTTTCCACTAGGATGGGTTCCCTTCTGTTGGCTCTGGGTCTCAGGTGAGTCTAGTAGAGCTAGGTAAGTTGCTGTAGTATGTCCCTGTCCACTCTGTAGCGGTCTACTATCTCCAGCTCATGTAACCCCTGAAAGGTTATCCTGCATCTGAACACTCTTCTCCTTCTCAGTCTGGGGCAGTTGTCAGCATCATCCTCATCACTGTCCTAAGCCTGTAGCACTTAGAGATGTATCAAAGCAACAGCAGCCCCTATCATTTTATCAGTTAAAATTCCCAAGTGTGTACTCCATTGGTACAGAGTATGTGGGAAAATCATATTGAAGGGTGTCTGCATACTTTATATTGGTGTGCTGCAGATGCAGCTTGTGTGATTGCCTGACTATGATACATTCCACCTGCCAGCTACATTATTGAGGGGTTTGAATGGGCCACTGTGAGTAGCAGATGGCTTATTAGTCATTTAAAGTTGATTGCCTTTTCTCAGCTTATTTCCTTTTATTTTATTTTTTTTTCAATTTCCTCAACTCTAAGCCCCGTGGCTCTCCATGCAAACCCGTGGAGCTAGTGTAAACATTGCTGAGCAGAAAGGGCCCTCCCCTGTGCATGAGCACACTCAGCTTTTCTTTAACCAGCTAAGCACAGCTTAACAGCCTCAGACACACACCCCCTGCTTAGCTGTGCTTAGCTGAGCGCAAACAGGAGCCGCTGAGCTCCGATGTACTTACACAAACCATGACATACCCCCTTTTCATATCATCTGCCTCTTCTGCCTACACTACCATGTTGTAGCCCTTACATTGTTAGGTACCTGCGGACACGGTGGCTCATTTTGCTATTCAGTAAACTTAGCTCATTTACATACACCTCATTGCATATACCCTAGTTATTGCACTACACCAGAGCCTATGTCCTTAACGACCACTATAACCTGCCATTGTATGACTCTGCCTACTGGCCAGTATAATGGGAAACTTCAGTATAGCTTTATATCTCATATTTTACTATTTTACTTTTTATTTTATGACCTGTTATATTTGCATGTTGCTGCGCACCGCTTAAACATAACATATGTGTTAAAAAATTGATTTTGCATTCATTGCATCACTTTTAAATGTCAATGGCCATAGTTTTGGCCATTGGCATGCCTGCTGCACCTAATACATGCTTTTATTTGAGTTGTCACAGCCCCTTTTTTATTTTTACATTCCAGTACACAGTTAGTAACCGCATATATTTTTCCTGCAGACACGGCTCCTACACGGATGCCTGTCTGCTTCCTGGATTGCAAATTCACCTCATTTGCATGTTTTTCACCAGCAAATGAGGTGATTTGCATTATGCTATCGCCTGCAAATCTGAACAGTGCTGGGAGGCTTGTGCACTCCCCTAGCCTTGTTTCCTGGATCGCTCAGCGGACATGTTCTGTGTCCAAGTTTTAACACTATGCCTACATGGAGAATAGCTCTGTGTAGGCTTTATTGAATTACCTCCTCTGTTTTTTTTTTTCTTTTTTTCTTAGCTCTTAGTTGTCTTGAAAGTGTCAGACTGCTGTCTGTCTTAGCATTGCTCTGAATCTCTTACCTCCAGAATCAGAAACAATCAGGGACAATTTTTAACATATTACTACTATTAATTTGAGAAGCTGATAGGATACTTGAATTGACATGCATTTTCTGAAGTAAAAGAAGTCTCTAACTTTAATTGTTGGAATTATTTTCTAGGTGTAGTTCACTTCCTTTTCTTCAAAAGTCACCAGGTTAGGCAGAATTAGGAGGAGCAGAGAAAAAATTTGAGCCAAAATCAGGGATAGTTGAGAGGTATACTCCTAGAACCTATTGTTTTTATGTGATGGGCTACAGAGGCTTCAAAATGGATGGACGGGGATGGCTGTAGTACATAATTTTCAGCAGTCCCAGAGTTTGCCTTATTTTGTCTAATCCTAGTAAAAATTATGATTCTCTCATAAATCCATAAGGATTGTTCACACCAAATAATGATAGACTGGGTTGCTGTCTTATATTCTCAAGAAAAATGGACCTGTTATTCTAATATTAGAATATTCTATTTTTGTCTGACAGCTGGTGCAGTGAGTTAAGGCTGTGAGCTGTAGTTCCTGTGGTGCAGAGTTTGAGTTCCTCACCCTTTATTTGCCTGCAGTCTGACCTTCAGCAAGCCACTTAACTGTACACTGCTTCCAGTTTGCCTCTGAAAAGGAACTGTGTGTTCAGTGGGCATACCTGATTAACAAATGGCTATTATTATTAGTAAATATCTATGCACATAACAGAATAGGATATTTTTCAAATTTTCCAGTGATTATGGGCCTTCCCCCCACCCTTAATTTTTTCCTTTGCTCCTGAGTTAGATGTGTGTTAAGCGGTTGAGATCTGTGTTTTTGTTTTAGCTATGTTAAGGGCAAAGCATTCTGATTAATCCCATAATAGACTCTTGATCTACATTACTGTAATTATTTACTTTATTATGACTTTTGATAACCACTTCTGATGATCACCTGTGTTTATCTGTTTGTATGGCAACCAGTAGATTAAAATTAAAGATTGTTAGGATGATCACAATCAAGAGGTCAGTCTTATGGCTTGGTTGTGGAGGAAGATAATGTCTGACAGTTCCATGTTGAAATACATTTGTGGTGGATGTTTATTTGTTCACTTCTGGGAGGAATCCAGATAGGTCTGTGATCAGTGGTACTATTACACACTACCCAAAGCATTATATAATTCCATTGTTTTATTTTTAAACAGAAATCAACACAGGAGGTGAGCTACCTAATAGTTGTGAGTGAAATAGATTACTACGGTTGTTATTTATGCCCTATAGCTGCAGGTAAAGTAGATTACTGTGGCTATTATTTCATCATTTTTGGCATCACCAATAACAGGTCATTGTCATAACTGGTTGTGTGCATGGGGGGGGGGCAGGCTGTTTTTGACAGCAAAGGGAAATGACATGACTTACTCAAAAACATCAATGACAGGATTAGTTTGAGAGAGAGATAGAATATGGGCAATGGTTGTTACTTGTAGTGAGCAGGACGATGATCTGTGCACTTGCTTAACTTGGCTCCTATTCCCCAAAAATGGTATGACTCCAGTGATGTTTATGTTAGTTAGGGGGAGTGTAGGGAGTGCACTCCCATACAACACTCAAGACAGACTTCACAGAATCCTAAAAGAGATGCGGAAGTCAAATGTACAAAGATGAAGCAAGCATATCAGTTATTCCAAATTGCTAGAGGTAACAAGCGTCAGGAGCATGTTTACATGTACAAGAGCAATAAGTTGAAGTAAAGTATTGTGTTAATTGTTTTTCTTTCCTCACAATCAGATATCAGAAATTTATATAGAAGGCAGGTGCCTTTACGGAGAAAGGGGTTTAAAAGTATGTTATATGTCAAAACACAAGACATTACATGAAAACTGTCAAATAAAAATATGGCTTGCTGGAGGCTATTGAATATGCCTAAAAGCAGCAATTTGAAATAAGTTACTATGGCTGCTATACTTTTTCTTCTCTTCTCCGTGAGAAATTAGAAGAATACAAAATGCCTATATAATTTTCTTGGTGCATGTGGTATACGAAAGTAAATGACAGTTACATGATCATTTCTGATTCAGAATTAATATGGTTTGTTTTGGGGACAGTATCTGTCAAAGAGCAATATAACCATTATATTTCTGACATTTTCACAGTCAAAGATACTGTACCCTCTGAGAAGGGGCACATTCTGAGAGGGTATAGTATCAGTTTCCCATGAAAAGAGTAAATATATATTTATGTGATTCTTTCACAGTCAGCAGTAGTGTACTCTCTCAAAAGTTGAACTATACACTGGGACACTGTGTCTTTTTTTTTTTCCAAAGCACATAATTACAATGCTTTGACTTTCTTATTGTGAACTGTATTTACAGAACTGTCGTATGACCTGTTATATACAGCTGGTAAATCTAGCATTTCAGTGGATTTGTGCTGTCACAAGTCTGACATTGTGGTTGGTGTACACCTGAGTGTTATTTGACCTTTGGGCAAAAGGGCTGCAGGCAGGTGATATATGAAAGCAAATGGTTGTTTTAAGATTGCTTTTAATGATTGTCCGCCAACAAACCATCGCAATAGAATATATCAAAGAGCTATATGACCATTACATTAACGTTATTCCTTAACAAAGTTAGTATATCCTTTCAGAAAGGACACATTCCACTGTGACAATATGTGTGTTTATTGCACTCATATACCATATTAGAAGTCCCTGGATTTTTTATTGTGAACTGTCTTCATAGAACTGACATATGACCTCTTATAGACTTGGAAATATGTAGTATTTTAGAGGACTTTTGTTTTCACAGTCTAGCACTTTGCTTGTTTTCTATCTGGATGCCATTTGATTTTTGCAAAAAATGCTGAGGACGTGATATAGAAAAGCAAACTGCAGTTTCAGGATCACTTCTGGTTGATTATCAGTATAGTACTGGATAGTATCTATGAAAGATCCATGTGGCCATTATATTTATATGATTCCTTCACAGTCAGAAATTAATCTCAAAATGGACATGTTTACATATAAGAGTGTAAATGTTGTACCAGAGTATCTTAATATGTTTCTGATTTTTTCTTTATTGTAAACTGTTTTTGGGTGATCTAGTTTAAAGGCTCTTGTATACAGCTTTACAGCTTGTACATACAGTGTTTCAGTGGGCTTTTGCTGTCACATTCTAGCTTTCTTTTTTTTTTTTTTTTTTCTTTTGCTTTTTGCTTTCTGTGTGTGGGAGGAAGCCGGAGCACCCGGAGAAAACCCATGCAACCACAGGGAGGACATGTAGACTCCCCACAGAAGGCACCCCAGTCGAGGATTGAACCGGAGAGCCTCTTGTAGTGAGGCGGCAATGCTAACTGCTGCACCACCACAGCATGTGTCAAATTCCATATGTATATTTAGCAATGTTTCCTTTATTCAGACAATAATGTTATAGTGTCCAGTATGCTATATGAATGTTCAAGGAAAAATTATATTTTTTATCCATTGCCATATTTGAAATTAACATTGATTCGTGAAGCCATTTCCAATTTGAGTTATATGCTGTATTAAACCAAAGAGGAATGATGTTTAAAATAGCAGATTTTATTTACTAATCAATATTGGAAAACCCAGGTCTATATTATATGCACAAAAGACCTGTTCAACGAATACGAAAACAGCGACACATATTGCACAAACCGTGAATACACCAAATGCCCTAAACCATGAAATTCAAAATCTCGAATCATCATAGTTGGCCAACTCCACTGCCCGCTACATATTAAATACCCAAACAAAATAAATAAACCACATAAATACACTAAATAAAACCCTACTTCTAACCCCACACTAAACCTTGCATACATTACTATCTATGCACTTACCTTAACCTGCACCCTAACCCTAAGGTCCATAACTATCGCACACTTACCTTAAGGAGCTATACCACAGAAAGGCCAACTGTGACGAATCGACATTTCGAATTTCGCACTTCAGGACGATCAGTGTTTTCGTGGTTTGCTGAATAAGTGTCGACATTTCCATATTAGCGGAAGTGGACCTTTGTGGTTCTAATAGGGAACCGGAAAACCCAATTCCATTTTCATCACAACCTTTAGTGTGACAAACATAAGATATTCTTGGTTTTTGAGGATGCCACAAAAAATTTAATAATATAATATTTAATCTCTAGATGACTTTCTTGGAGAGCTGTAGTACTGATGATTGAGCAATATATAATATCTTTGGTGATATTATAATTTTTTTTAAAATGAGTATATATTCCATCGAGAAATATGTTCTATTCCAACTTTCAACAAGGTTTGAAATATTATTAGCAAGGTTTTTATAATTCAATGCTAGTGTTTCTCTCCAATTTGTTTTAACATTTACCCCTAAATATTTAAGTTGCTTATTTTCCCAATTAAATTCATCATATTTCTTTAACATGGATGTTACTTTTTTATTTATTAGCATTATTTCCATTTTATGATTAAATTGTAATCCTGACATCTTCTTAATCAATTTATTGATTTAACAACACTCTCTGTTGAAAGTTCAGTGTTACCAGTAGTTAATAAAACATTGTCCGCAAATAACTGGATCTCGGAGTTATACAAGTCATTAACTGAAAAACCTATTACTTCCTTATTTTTTCTAATAAAATATGGTGTAAGGTTCTATAGATAGGGCAAAGATTAATGGCGATAGTGGGCATCATTGTTTTGTTCCCCTTGATATTTTAAATTAACAAAATAGAAAATAACCAATTTTAACAAAGAAAAAAGTGTTATAACTTCATTATTAAATTTATAAATGTTAATAAAAATTATAAGTGTTGAGTTTTTTTGTAAATATAGCTAATGTATTGTATCAAAAGCCTTATCAGTGTCTAAACATAGGATCAGCAACTCCTTTTTATTATTATTACTGAAGTCTATTAAAGAAATAAGTATAATGATATTATCATGCACTTTTCTACCTAATATGAATCCAGTTTGGTTATTACTGATTAAACTTGGTATTATATTATTTAATTTTTTAGTTATAATAGCCATGACAATTTTATAGTCAACATTTAATAAAGAAATGGGTCGATATGAGGAGCATAACTTAGGGTCTTTATCTTGTTTTAAAATTGGGGAGATCAAAGAGTATTTCTAGGAAGGAGGACATTTTAACAAACTTTTGACTTCATCAAATCATTTGTAAGAGTTATTAGTATACTATCTGGGATTACTTTATATAACTCTGGTATTAAACCATCTAAATCAGGAGCTTTGTTATTTTTTTAACGTTTTATTCAATTCCTTAATAGTAATAGATTTTTCTAACATATCATTTTGTTCTTTTGTGACTTTATATGCAATATGGTCTTTTAAGAAACTGTCGGCTTTATCAGTATTATCAAATATTAGATTTTTGTTATTTATTTCATCATAATACTCTCTGAATACTTCCACACTGTCTTTTAAATTAGTTGATTTTTTAGGCTTTTTATTCACTAAATATGTAATTTCTTTAATATGATTAATATAATTTAGCATTTTTGATCTTATTGCTATTCTATGTATATTCTTAGGATTTGTTGTGTAAGTTTGTAACTTGAGCTTCTCTAAGTTAATTGCAGCCTTATAATTTTATATTTCCAGGTATATTTGAATTAATGTTTCAGCTCTGCTTCTGTACCTTTATCACAGAGTTTTAATGTTAATTTTAAACTATCAATCTTTGTTTGAAGTACTTTTAATTCATTATCCCATTCTTTCTTTTCAGTAAGTACCATCTCTTTGTTCTACCATACATGAAAGTTTTTAACGCATCCCACAGGATAATATTAAAAAAATCGCCATCATTGTTAACATCCATAAAAAATTCTAATTATTTTAGAAACCATTCTTTAAATCCTTTTAGTTTAATTAAATATGCTGTTATTCCTTGCCAGTGTATTAGTTCACTCGGTTTTAAATCAATTGTAAAAGTAATGGTATTATAGTCAGGCAAAGGACAGGATGTTATTGATACTTTGTTTATTTATTTATTTAACATTTGTTTACCAGGAAAATCTGAGTTAGAATGAAGCCAGTTTTCAGTGGAGGCTTGGGGAGGAATGCTCCAAACACATTTCTTTGTTACATGGGAGGAAGCCGGAGCATCCAGAGGAAACCTACATGAATACATGGAGGACATGCAGACTCTGCACAGAAGGCACCCCAGCTGAGAATCATACTAGAGAACCTCTTGCTGTGAGGCAACAATGTAACTGCTGCACCACTGCTCCATCTACTTCTTTTACTTTTGAGTATAGTCCACTAGAAGTGAATATTTTATCAATATTAGTTTGAGTACCAAATCTGTAGGAATAATGGGTATAATTTAGAGTATTTGCCAATTTTAAATTACAAATATCTCTAAGATCCATCATATTAGTAAATTATTCAACTGTTTAGCAGTAACAGTAATTTTAGGTTTCTTGTCATTAGAAGTGTCTTTTTCTGTATATATACAAGTAAAATCTCTTGCCATTAGAATTTCACCTCTTGCATGTAAAGTTATAAGATCTAGATACCTTTTGCTACTTTAGAACCAATTCCACGTGTCCAGTATACATTAACAAAAGTAAATATTTTTTTATCTATTTCAAGTACAGTTAATGTCATCATACCATTCTTGTCAGTATAAAAATCAATCACTTTAGGTACAGTTAATGCTTTCTTCCATAATATCATATTGCCTCTTCTTTTGGTATTATAATGCAAGTCAACCAATATTACATAATGTTTACAAGTTAACTTTTCAATATCTTTCTTTATTAAGTGCTTTTTTGTAGGAACACTATATCAGCTTTGTTGATTCTAAGATATTTAAACAAACCACTCCTCTTCATTGAACTGTTTAGTCTATATTTAATGAAATACATTTAACACTTGCCATTTCTAAACTTAGTCATGTCTAGCGAAATGAAATAATGGTTTACTAAAACAGATATTGAATTTGGATTCTTTTGTAATGGACAAATAATAAAAAGTACTTAGTAACAAAATAACAAAACTATTTACAAGCCCTAACATACAATGTAACATTCCTGATATGATGATATAATCATTCAAATCACCCTCTATCATCTTCATCAAATCTCTATCAAATATTCTGTCTGACCTTTAATGCAAAATAAATTTTCCAGTACTTTATTTCATTACGTATAACTTCCTACTGATATCTAATTATAATTGTTTATTTAATAACCAATGGGATATCTTTGCTTATCTATATTAAGTCTAAATGAAAACATCTTTCCTAATACTACTATGTAAATAAACTAAACTACCAAATAATTAGTAATATCTCTGCTTATAAACAACAGTACTATTAACACATTCTTCAGTACTATAATATTATCAATACTAGCTTTATATGACTTAATTAAACAAATAGTATACTACTTAAAACTACATCTTCTTTAATAAAACCTTTTCATGCAATAGTATGAATGTTTGAATAGAAGAATAATCTTATTAATAAACATCACAAGATTTAAAAGCTTGAAAGTATTACCATTTTAGTTTATACTACAAATTAAAACTTAATAGAAGATTACTGTTTAAGCCTCAGTTGACAAATTTAGGAACAATGTTATGAAGCTATAAATCAGTGGATAAAAAATAATTGGTCTAAACTTAACAAATGGTATTATGGAAGTGCTTGCTCTATACTCCCAACCTAAACATGAAGTACTCTTAATAGATAATACATGCATCGTTCCACTTATACTATAACTTAACTAATATAAGAACAGTACTTCAAAGAAGTGTATTGATTAATGCAATCAGTACTTGACTCAACATCATAAGAAAAAATACATAAGAATCGCCTCTTATCTAATTTTGAAACAATACATCTATTAAATCTACCATTATCAACTGTAACTAAGTATACACATTTATAGGACACTCAAAAACAATGTTATTGACTGTCAGTAATACCTTAATACAAACCAACCTGACTACAATAATGTATGTCTTATATTTGTATTTAATACTTTTTAGAGTACTCTATTTATGTATGTAACATAGCTCACACCTCTCAACTGTAAGATTTTCCCAGAATGTACATATTTTGCCTCACATTTTTGGTCTGTCCTTCACAAAATTTGTGACCTTCTAGATCCTTGTTGAAATAAGGTTATACTCTACAAATATATATATATATATATATATATATATATATATATATATATATATATATATATGGTTCCCCTTTATAATCGCAAAATACTGAAATCTCGAATTTCAGTATTTCGTGACCATAAAGGCGAAACCTTCAAATACCGAACTTCACAATCCTGAACTACAAATCCACACCACACATAAACCACAATACCCATACTATAGAATATATAAACACACAAAAACAAAGCACCACACATCCACATACCTACACTACACATAAGCAGGGGGGCTGTGACCCCCATACCCCACACTTATATATTCTAACTCCGAGATCGCACAAACATTAAAAGACAGTGCACTCACACCCAGACATTCCACAGTCCCTCACACACACACACACACACACACACACACACACACACACACACACACACACACACACACACACACATCACATATAGACAAACACCAACACATCCAACAATTGCGCACTCATACGTTCACCTTCCTACCCTAACCCACACATACAACTTACAAACAATCTCACATACACTCAAACTCCCACCCAAAACCCTTACAAAACACTGACTTACCTTAGATTCCACGTAAATCCATACACTATGCCGAACAACATCCAAATCAAACAGTGCACGTCACGTAACGTAAAGCCATAACTGCAAATTCGAAATATTCGAATTCGCGATTATGCATTTTTGAAATTTTAAAAATTCGCCTTTATGGTTGTAAAATACTGAAAGTCGAGATTTATTTTGCGATTATGAAGGGGAACTATATATATATATATATATATATATATATATATATATATATATATATGTGGGATCAGTACTGATCCCTGAAGGAACTTTTCACCAAAGCACAAACAGTCGGGCATACTTCCGCGAAAGTGCTTTTTATCGAAAAAGCACTTTTGTGGAAGTATGCCTGCAACTAGAGGGAGTTGTGGGGGAATTACTGTTGCGGGGATCGTACTGCGGTGCAGATAAGGGAATTTTCCCTTTTCCTCACTGTAGTGTGATCTCAGAGTGAGAATATTAAAGTGGGGGGTGTGAAGGGTGCAGGGGGGGCTTGCCCCCTGCATAAAAGTAGATTTATTGTTTGTTTTTTTTGTTTTTTAATGCACTTTAATGAAAGCACTTTTTCGGTGAAAGCGTTTTCATTAAAGTGCGTTTGGTGATTGTGGATTCGGACTATTGAACTTTCGTTCAATAGTCCTAGATCCATATATATGTACTAATTTATTTTTACCAATTTCAGTACATAATTGCCACACTCCATGTACTATATATAAATGCATACTTAAACATATATTTTAATGTGACTGCCTAACTCAAAAACCCACAGGGTCACAAACTTTTTAACCAAATTCATATGGTTGCTTCTTTAACTCAAATGTGTGTATGATGTCAGTATTCTTTCTTCAGATTTATTTATTTAAAGAAAACTGTAAGTATAACAAGTTTCATAAATCTAGGAAGCTGAACATGTGATAAATAGATTACTTATAGAATGGCTAGCAAAATTCCACCAACTTTACCAGATCAGGATTATTTATTAACACATTAGATTCTGAAAATACAGTCTGACTTTCAGCCTGCTCTATATTTAAATAGGTATATAAAGCCATTTATGTATATGATCTATAAAAATATTATCAGTTTTATGCCAGCAGTATGTTTCCTAACTTTATAAAAATATGAGTTTTTGTTATTAAATATATATTCCTTATTGGATATTCCCAACCATACCAGAATTCTGTGTCTTCAAAACTTTATACCAAGCCACCAATCAGTGAAGAATAAAATTCACTAAATAATGACAGCTATCTGAGTTTCAGACTACACACTCCCCCCCCCCCCACCAAAAAAAAATGCATGGCAACACAAGCTCTTTTATTTCAGCAACTTTCTAAGCTTCTAAGAGCGATATTTAAAATGTGTCTCCATTTCTGAGACTTTCTTCCGCTACTAATCTTGACCTCTTCCAGATTTTTATGTTAAGAGGTTAAGAGCCAATATACATCTACTTGCAATCCCATTCTGACTGTTGATATTATTTTTCATTTGAGTAATGCATAATATCTAGCTGTTTAAACGTTTATAAATCCTGTACTTAGCTTATAAAAATACATTCATTCAGAAAAATGTCATAATAGTTTAATCTGCATCCTTACAGCTAGCACTTGCTTTCTTCCATTGCAGGATTCTAATTGTATACTTCCTGATAAGTTCAAAGGTCATATTAGCACACTGTGAACTCTTCTACGTCTTTGCTCACTTGCAGGACACCTCTCCAAGAAGAAAACAGCGCACGGATCCATTCTACCTATTCATCTGAGGTAAATTTTAACTTTATAAGGCAGGAAACTTTTTATTATAAAAAGGATTCAAATAAGCTTGCAGTCTGTAAGACGTGAGTTAGACCATTAATGGCACTACAAAGCAGAAATAAGACTTAAAACAGAAACTTTAGTGCATACAATGATGGTATATCCCTTTAAAATCTGAAGTGAACACATTAAACATATTAAATAAAGATAGAAAACATATATATTATTATTAAAGTATTTGTTCTAGTTATAAGCCTCTCAGGAGAAAATGAGAGGCTTGGTTATGAATCAAAGAACAGATACATTATCTGTTCTTTGGTGCTGTTACAGTGTTTGCCTAGTGGATTGAAGCTAGTTGTTTTACCATTTACTGCCTGATTCTTCTTCAGCTGCCTTTCTTTTGGTCAATTTGTTTCTTGTTTTCTTGCTTTATAGTATCCTTTTTTACTTTCAAGTTTATCTATTTTCACTGACACTTCTTGCATACTGGATACCAGGGCTTGAAGTTCTTTTTTCTTCCCATTCTCCTGTGAGGAAGCCTTAAGATAACTCATGATTTCACTTGACTGAAACTGTAACGAAAACTTCTGACAGAATTTTACAAAAAAAAAAATCTTCAAATCTGATGTTTATTCCTTCTCTTCTTGTTTATTATCATATTTGCAATGTTTTCAAGACAAAGTCTTCAATTTTAGAAATTGAAATCCTGTCAAAATAACTGTAAAGGCAGACCAGACTTTTTAAACTGTTAACTGCTTGGCATCTTAGCCACCGTTTATATTTTTTCCATTATAATATGTTGGGGCTACAAAGCCATGCTTTCAGGTGGCTAAAGCTATGGGGTCAAATGCAGAGGTGTGCAGTGCTTAGAGGCAGTAAGGTTAGAACTGCAAAGTTTTCTAGCTGGACACCCTGTTGTTATTACCTGAAAGTTCCATAAATCTCTTTAGACAATGAAAATATAACTTTTTAAAGACATGCCCCAGTAGCTTTAGTTCATGTTTCTTTACTGCCACTGTCTGATATTTTGCATTTTGCTCTATTTTCATTGTGGGTGTTATGGTGAACTTCTAATAGATCCTAAAATACTTTACTGAATTGTCAGTACATCAGAAATAAAAATCTTTTTTTTTTTAATTTCTACTGAATATAGGAAATGTTTTCTTTGCTGGAATTATACTTGCCCCACCCCAATAAGATTAAGTTGTGTACATGTCATTAATGTTGGAACCAAGTAGATTTAGTAGTTGAAGTTCATAATATAATATTTTGAGGAATTTGCTGTATTACATTGTGTGGCTACAGAGAAATTATCCTTTATTGCTGGGTACCACCAGTAGTCTTAAGTAGCCATATGGAGGATTTGGCTTTGCCATTCGTTTCACACAAAAATATACATTTTGTATGTTTTCAGCCTAATGAATTCAGTCTGAATATCAATTGTATCACTGGCATATTCTTATGTAATAGGAAACAATACTCTGTTCTGGGGGAAAGTAATATTTTTCTCTCATTTTTGTTATAACAAAATACATTCTGCATGCTTTGACAGGCAAATGCATATTTCATATGCTGTTGTATTTTTCTCTTACAGTAGTAGATACCTAAATAAATAGACTATTGCCTTTTTACATCACTAAGTGACCCTGTTGCCCCCCCCCCCCCCCAGCCTTCAGCAGCTTCTGGCACCTCTGATTAATATAACTGCATATGTTACCATAGATAGTCATAATAACTTGATAGTGTATGATAAACAAGTACTGTAGCTTGGTCTTGCTATTTCTGGTGTAAAATTTTCCTCATGAGATGTATTACTTTAAGAAGTAGAAGTAATCTGGGGTGTATGTCACGTACTTAGTACGAGCTCTGTACTTGTGAATAAAAACCTGATAAAGAAATATTTGTTTGTGTGCGACATATATTCTGTGGTCTTCGTGGTCTATCTTGGCATATTTGTTAATACATTTCTTCTCTTTCTTATGATTAGTTTTTATGTATTACATGGAGGTTTAGGGCTGTGCAATTATGTAATTATTTAATTACATAATTGTTTCATGTGATTATGATGAAGGACTGGCTTTGTGTATATAAGAGATGCAATTGAGTTACTTTGTGTAAACATTGAGGAAAGAGACATTATCTTGAAAGCTTTGTGTTTTGTGTGCTTTTATTAAATGTGGTTTGGACGCTGGACTCCTGGTTTGTTTTTTGGCTGTTCTACTTTTTACCATTTGGAGCCCTTTAGCTGCCAGAGAAGTTTTTTTGTGTTTAGATAGAAAGGATGTAGGAGGTTTCTGATATTAACCAGGCTTCTAATTTTGTCCATGTATTATTTAGACTACATGTATTTAGGTGGGCAATCTTAAGGCTTTTGTTTCTAGAGGGATTGGTGCTAGTGATCTCGGAAGCGCTTTCAGTAACTGTGTAATGCTGTAGTGTAATACCATAGTTAGGTCGGTGTTCTAATCCCAAACCTGCCAACTGTGTGTGTGGGTGTCTCCATCTGCCAGAGGACAGAATAATGCTTTGGGTTGGGAGGGTGGCCTAATGGTTAAGGTGTTTGCCTTACAAACACAAGGTGCAGGGTTTGAGTCTCACAAGGGATAGTTGGCTAAGCTTAAAATGGCTCGCAAGGGCAGTTAGCTTAGTACTAATCTATGAACCTATGGTCCTGGATTGGTTTGGATATCTCTAGATTTGGCTAATTTTAGTAGAAAAAAGAAACTTTTTGAAAGAAGGCCTTTAAACTTATAAAGATAGTTTGAAGTCTTTTGTAGTAGAAGTGTTTGTGTAAGGAATTGCTTAAATAGGTAGTTGGAAGAATTTTGTATTAGGAATGTTTATATAAAAAATTGCTTGCAATAGATGTAAGTCAGTTTTGAATTATTCTCAAGGATCAGAGGAATTTTTTATTGAAGAGAAGTTGTTGGTAGTGGTGGTGGTTGCATTGCTGCCTTTTCATTGCATGTACTCCATACTTGTGATGTATGAACAGCTAAATATTACGATTGCAAGGGCTATGAGGGCGGTTATTAATTTGTATTGTGGCAGTAAGACCGATGGCATTGTTTGATCAGCAACTTTCTGTAAGATCAGTTGTGTGCAAGCTGCAGGAAAGTAGGAATTTGAGGAAGGGAAATGTAAAATTATTAGAGTAGTGGTAGTAAAGGGGAATATGGGTAAGAAAGAAATATTGTCTGTAAATTAAAGTATATTTAAGTTAATGGGAAGAGGGGTGAGAGAGAAGTAAAGAGTAAGAGGGGTGAGGGAGAAGGAAAGTGTATAAGTTATAGTGTATAAGATAAAGGCTAAAAGAAAAGAAAAGTTATAAGAGATTTCAAGTTAATGTAGGTGACTGCAGGCTGACTGTCAACTCTGCTGTCAGGTAAGATTTGAAGAGCAGGGCAATTGGGATGAGGATAATAAAATTGTAATTTACAAAAGCTGGTATTAGGAAGGGATAAAAACTGATACCAGTCTGATTGATGCCAGGAATTTGGCATGAGGGAGGCAAGATTTCTTATGAGGCCATGTGTTAATGGAGGAGTCACAAAAGGAGGCACGGTCACTATGCCACTAGAAGATAAGGATTGGGAGGTACAGACAAGTAAGGGATTTTGGAACTAGAGTAAAAGAAAATGTTGACAGCTGGGAAGTAGAAGATGTATAGTTCAGTGTGTCTTTCAACTAAATTGTAAGAAGAGAAGGAGGTAAGGAATATAATTCTATGTGGCTGTGGGACTCTTTAATGAGAGACAGATAAAATTGTGGCATAGAAAATAATCACATAAGATGCAGACTGTTCAGAGACTCTAACTTAACTTTGGAAAAAGTCATAGATGTATGTCACATGAGCAAATTGTCAGGAGTCCAGTTCAAATCTAATAGCTGAAGATATGTATGAGTTCAAGATGTGTGACAATAAAGTGAAAACAAAGCCTGGAATCTGAAAAAATAGTAAATATAAATGTGAACATTTAGGTGACTGCTTGGTAACCAAGATGGTACCTGGTGGTAATTAAGCAGGAAAGCATTACATCCACATCAACAGCTCAGATGGTGTAGTGATACGTTGCTGTGATTGTAGTGCATAGCATCCTTGGTCCGAGACTTGGCAGGGCTGATTATTATGGCTTAGATGGTGTAGTGGTACTTAGCTGTAATTGTAGTGCACAGTGTCCTTGGTTCAGGACTTGGCAGTGTAGACACCACTGCTGCAAGCATGATAAAGAAATTCCATCCACAATCCCATTTTCCCTTTTTTTTTTTTTGCAC
This sequence comes from Protopterus annectens, assembly GCF_019279795.1. NCBI lineage: Eukaryota > Metazoa > Chordata > Ceratodontiformes > Protopteridae > Protopterus > Protopterus annectens. The sequence goes on from NC_056750.1 coordinate 457,465,603, forward strand.
ATGGGGTCATGGTCAGTCATAGAGGTTGTGACAAAGTGGGATACTGCCAGCACAGCTATCTGGAATTTTGTAAATAATTATATGTCATTTGTGAATGTCAACATGATTTATATAAAATGCTTGTACTACAACTGTATTAGAACTGTATATCATGTGTATATCAAACTGCAGGTACAGAAATGTGTATTGAAAAGGGTATTTGCAAAAGGCTTTTGTTTAAAATGGATCCACAGTGTTCCTTAGTGGAAAAGAGCAGAAATGTACATGCACTATTGTAACTGTGTAAATGTACATATTTATACAGTGGAAACTGGAATACAGGAGGTTAACTTCAGAGAAACAACTGAAATTAAATTACTTTATGGCTAGGCTGTAACAGATGGTATCTTTCAGTTTTCAGTGTAGCAGAGACACAATGTCTGTACTAGGATGAATTAATTACTACTTTTGAAAGCATGAACAATTAATTGTTGTATGACTTCCAGCATCTGCCAAACATCTGAGGTCTTTGTATTTTCACAGTTAGATGCTAAATATTGCCAGCTCCCAGCAGTGGGGGTTTCACCTGGGATAGAGTCAGATGACAAGAAATTATGTCATTCTGCAAGCTACCCAGCAGTAATATTTGAGATATTAATCTGCAAACTGTTTGAGAGAGACAGAGCATTCTGCATTATGTCTTAGACCTGACAACAGCAAGATCCAATCACCGCACATCTGCCTTGCTCTATAGTAAGTAAGTTACTAGGGAATAGTATGATGTTCTTAGATATAGTCAGGAATATAGCAATGCTTAGTTTAGATATGTTCTTTATTTGAGAATGTCCTGCAATGTTGTTTTAAATATTTCCTGTGGTTTTGAACTCTGATGTCACTGTGAATATATACTGAGTATTTTCTTTTAATTTTATTATTTATTATTAAATATATTTAAACCTTTCATTGTGGCTGATCTGTCTAGAGATATTTAAGTTTTGAAAGTACTTGCATATTTATTTGGTGGCACCGTGTGGGCCACTCCTAATAGCCTTTCTCTTGGTCAAACTACCATTTGTATTAATATTAATATTACACAATAAGATTGGACACCCTTTTTTAAGGGCCTTAAAGTAGCTGATAAGAAGTGACTGGCGGCAGTGTAAAATTTCTTATAGTCTTGCCAAAGGGGGCATAGCTAGTAAACCTGTGCCAGCCTTTCCCAGGTGTGTATATTTGTGTGTAAATCAAACCTGAAAGAGTGTGTGTGTAAGCTACTTGGGCAGGGACACGAAGCACTGGTTGGACAGAGAGGGTGCTGGAGGTCTTGGCTTGGCCACTCAGCTGAGATCTCAACTCTATAGCTGTGCCAATGGGGAGTCTTACTGGGGATCTGGAGAAAGACAGAGAAACCAGCCCTGGACTGACTGTGGTCCCTGTGTGCTGTCAAGGGAAATTGCACTTGATGCAAAGAGGTGCATCTAGAAATACTGTGGGTGTACATGTTATCCTCCCAGTGTACGTCCCCCACTGTTCCCAGTAGTGAGGATTGAGGCTCCTTGATTACTGGTCCACTGGTGGGTCGTCACATATTTATTGGTTGGTAGTGGTGGGATATCCACAGATTGCGATTCAGTGATGTGGATACTGAACTCCTGTAGCCTGTAAATAGTGGTCACTAAAGAAAGTGTTTATACTCTCAAGCAGCCAGACAGTGAACATTCAGAGTTTCATATCACAGTAGTTTTATTTATTTTTTTGTTAGCTTAGTTAGTCAGGGAGAGCAGACAAGGATGCCAGCGGAGGATTATGGCAAGCTGACAAGGAACCAGTTGGCTGAGATGTGCCAAGCCAAAGGAATAGTGCATGCCAACCTGACTAAAGCAAAAATGGTTGCAGGCTTAACCACAGCTGCATCACAGATCAGCAGCCAGGAGAATGACCAGACTGGCCTTGGGGATGTACAACACACAGAAAGTAGACAGTTCAACTTTGCCTCAGAGGACTTAAAAATCTGTCTGGAGTCAAAGAAACTTGAACTGGAGGCCAAATATTTAGAACTAGAATCAGCAGAGAGACTGTGATGCTTGGATGTTGAAGCAGAATCAGCAGAGAGACTGAGATGTCTGGAAGCCAAAGAAAATGAGAGGCAGAGGCAACATGAAAATGTGATGCTTACTGTTCACCAGGGTCATGGAGGTAATGGGGAAGGGAATAAACATTGGAGAGCATGAAGATCTCTCCGAACACCATTATATTGGGCGACTTCACCTACCCAAACATTGACTGGGAGCACTACTCAAGCCCCAGCACCTTAGCCCAAAGGTTCCTGGAAATTATAAACTCAAATGCTATGGAACAACTAGTCACCACTCCCACAAGAGGGGACAACATACTAGACCTGATCATTACCAACATGAGGACTCTATGCTCCACACCAGAAGTATATCCCTCATTGGTAAGATCAGACCATAAATTAATCTCACTGGATGTCCACATCCCGACCCCACCCCAGCCCAGAAAACCACAGTGAAAAACTTCTCAAAAGCGAACTTCTCACTTCTCAAAACTGAAGTGGAATCTTTCAAGGCCCCAGGGCCAGTGGAAACTATGGCCCAAACTGCAGAATCCTATATAAACGCATTCTACGGACATCTCCAGGAATGCATGGATCATGCTATCCCAAACAAAACCAAGACCCAATCATCCAAAGGCAGGCATCCAGTCTGGTGGACCCCTGCCATAAATAAACTGTACAACAGAAGGAGGAAGCTACTACATGATAGAGCAAAATCCCTAATAGGGAAGGCATCTCTGATCAGTACTAGCAAAAAAATTACGATCCCTCATAAAATCCTCCAAGGCCAGCTTTGAGAGAAAAATTGCACAGGACACCAAAGACAATCATAAGGCTTTTTTCAGTTATGTTAGAAACCTGGGATGCAACTCCCAGACTTGTTCTGAGTTGATTCTAAGCGACAAAAATACACTGAACCCATAGACATCGCCAATATCCTGGCAGACAGGTTCAGTGCAAACTTCTCCACACCCTCCCGTATCAAAGAGCAAGTATCTATCCCAGCAGAGGGCTGCCTCCCAAACATCTCTGATGCTCAGGTGAAGGCTGCCCTCTCCAAAGCAAAAAACACTGCTTCCATGGGACCAGATGGCATCCCAGGTTGCGTCCTACATGAACTCCAAGAGGAACTAATTCCTCAAATAAAACAGCTATACAATCTCAGCCTCACTACAGGATATGTGCCCACAGAATGGCGTACAGCAACAGTGGTCCCACTCCACAAAGGTGGAGCCTCTACGAACCCTGGAAACTATCGCCCCATAAGCCTGACTAGCTTAGTCTGCAAGGCTATGGAGAGGATCATCATGGAGCTCATAAACAAAGACATTGGAGACCTACAGACACTAGATCCTACCCAGTTCGGCTTTGTCAAGGGCAGATCCTGCCTTTTGAACCTGGTTGACTTCTTCGAAACAGTCACCAAAGCCATAGATGAAGGGAAGGTAGTCCACACAGCCTATCAGGACCTTGCAAAGGCATTTGACACAATACCCCACTCGGGCATCATAGATAAGCTATCCAGCTTAAATATAAACCCCTATGTCACAAGATGGGTCGCAAACTGGCTCAAAGACAGAACCCACAGAGTGAGAGTTGTTGGAGCCATGTCAGATTCGAAACCAGTCACAAGTGGCATCCCACAGGGTTCTGTCCTGGGACCACTCTTGTTCGGTATATACTTTTCCGAGGTACAGGCAAATGTGGGAGGACTATGGCTCATCAAGTTCGCAGATGACTGCAAATTGGGCACCTTAATCAACTCTCCAGCTGACACAAACATCCTTCAAAAAGGTCTCACAGAGACAGATAACTGGTGCCAGCGCCATGGTTTAAAGCTAAATGCCAAAAAATGTATAGTCATACCCTTTGGCAAAAACAATGTGCCCACAAATTACTACATAGGCGGAAACCCATTAAGTACAGAGAAAGTTATTAGGGACCTGGGGACCCAAGTTGATAGCAATCTCTCCTTTGAAAACCACATTGCCAAAGTGGTTAGAAAGACCTTCTACATAGCCCACCTCATCACAAAGGGTTTCACATCTAGATCAAGAGAGGTAATCATGCCCCTTTATTCATCCCTCATCAGGCCCATCATAGAATACAATGCCCCTTTTGGGATGTACCTTACCTGACACCTGCAGCAATTAGAAAGACCCCAAAAGTATCTCACCAAGAGGATCAAGGGTCTCAAACAGATGCCATATGCTGCTCGGTTAAAAAAACTCCAGCTCTACTCAGTTGCATACCACCTACTTTGAGGCGATCTATGCCTGACATACAAAGCTATGTCAAATCGAGAATTAATGGACATGCTCCACCTCAGTAAATCTAAATCCCTTAGAGCTACACGCTGGAGGGACTTGAACCTCAGCACAGAAATAAATAGAACTTGCTGGAGGGACAGGTTCATAACCCAGAGGCTCCCTTCGCTCTGGAATAGAATTCCAGTTCATGTGAGGCAGAGCACCTCACTGAATCTCTTCAAGAAGAATCTCGATAGGTGGATGGGGGATCGTAGGTTTGTCCCAGGGATTACTCTCGTGTCACTATTAGACAGAGGCACAGTAAACTAAACCTTAAAGGGCACAGTATACTCAAATCAAGGGGTGGCGTAAGCCATACAGAATCGGGCTAGGCTTATAATTGCCTCAGGGCAGATAGCCTAGTATGAACCTATGAACCTATAACTGAACCCGAGAAACAATAAAGGTCAGTAAATCTCTTCCACAATTTACAGAGGATAATAATTTTGGTAGTTTTATTCATATGTTTGAAAGGGTATGTAAACATTATAATGTTTACCAAGGGTTCTGGGTACAGTTCCTGACCCCCCTTACTGCATGTTAAAGCTGTAATTACTGTTTCTAAATTGTCTGATACAGATTGCTTAAATTATAATACTGTTAAAAAATGTTTATTAGAGTGTTTTAAGTTAACACCTGAAGCTTATAGAAAAAAAGTTTTGTGAGCATAGACGAATGTGTTTGTGAATATACTGCTGAACTAAGCAGTTATTTTCATAAGTGAGTGAGTGGTTGTCAGATTGCCACTTTTGAAGGGCTGGCAGACCTTTTGGTGAGGAAACAATCCCTTAGCACTTTGCCTGAGGACATGAGAATCTGGTTAGTAGATAGAGAATGTAATAGAACAGATGAGTTGGGGCAATAAGGAGACCTATACCTAGGAAGCAGGGCATCACTGCACAGGAAAGGAATATGCGGTGCTGCACATCGATCTAAGGGAACCTAAGGTGGGCAGCCTAAACCGGCCCAACAGTCTATCAGTAACGGGAAGCCACTAGTTGAGGTACACAGCCAGGATCAAGGGTTAAATGTTTTAAATGTAACCAATAGAGCCATGTAGCATATAGATATCCACGGAGGCATATTGGGGAACAAAAGGTGGGAGAGCCAGCAAGTGGGAATGACAGAATGCCAGCAGGAAGTTGTCAAGAGACAACAAGGGTACCAAACTACCACAAGAGGTTACATCCTAGCTTAGTAGATGGGAAACAGGCCACTGCTAAGAGAGACACAGCCTCTGACCTAACTATTGTGAAGCCTACAATGGTTAAAGAGGAGCACTACCTGCTTGAGCAGTCTACTCCAGTCAGAGCTTTAGGAGGGACCCCATTCCATATAACTTTGACTAGGATTTACCTTGAATGGGAGGGTGAAAAAGGAAGCCAGCAAGTAGGTGTGTTTGAGGATATCTCTGTGGATGTCCTGGTAGGGAATGATTTTGATAGTGCAGTACCTTGTGTACATGCAGTAAAGTGCTGTCAGGCAAACATGTGGGTCTGGTAGCCTGGGGGGGGGGGGGGGGGGGCAGACAAACCGCACACTTGAAACCAGGACTGGCGAGGTGGTTACTTCAGGAAGGGAGCTACTCTGTAATAGTGAGACTGCAGGTGAGCCACAGCTGCTTGTGGGTACTTATGTTCCCTTGGACAGAGTGACTGCAAAGGCAGAGATGAATATTAGTACCCAGGCTGACAGTGAGGCACTGCTGTCAGAGAATACCAGACTTCCTGTGGAAGGGGAGCTGGGAAGGGTTACAAAGAGAGAGTTGAGACAGGCTCAGCTCTCAGACCCTACATTACAAGGTTTGAGGGAGATAGCTAGAGAGACACCTGATTCTCTAGGAAAGGGAGAATCTGTATACTAGGACAAAGGGTTACTGTATAGAGAGTGGATCTCTGAGGGATGGTTAGAGGGTGAGAGAATGTAGCAGTTAGTAGTGCTCAGAGCCTACCATCTGGCACTTCTAGTCATCGCCCATGACATTCCCTTTGCAGGTCATATGGGCATAAAGTATACAAAGAGATGTATTATGCAGAACTTTTATTGGCCTGGGATTTCCAGAGATGTAACAGGATACTGCAGGACCTGTAAGCAGTGCCAAAAAGTAGGCAAGGCAGGGCAGGGAACAAAGTCAAAGCTCCTTTGATGCCTTTGCCTGTGATTAAGGTATTGTGGTGTAATTAATCTTCAGGAAAGTCTCCAGGAACAGATGGCATTCCTGTGGAAGTTTGGAGAGAAGAAAGCGATAAAGATTTGGAAGATTTTATTCAAAAGTATTTTAAAAGGAGGGGAAGCTCTATCATCTTGTAAGAAAGCTGTGGTGGCTGTATTACCTAAAGACAGTAAAGACCCATCATACCCAGCTTCATATAGACCCATTTGAATTTTAAACTATAATTATAAATAAATATATATACCAGCTAAAAGAATGGCAAAGGTGCTGCCGAAATTGAAATATATCAATCAGTCTGGCCTTGTGGAGGGGAGGCAAACATTCAGCAACATTAACAGAACAATGATGCAAGAAAATGTCACTGCTGTTAGTCGGTCCTGATGTAGAGAAAGCATTCAATGGAGTAAGCTAGGATTTTATGAGCAGGACAATGGAAGCATTTGCATTCCCTTATACAATAATAAGGTTAATTAGGAGGATATATGAAGGATCTGAAGCAAGAATTAAAATGGGAGGGTTCCTCTCTGATAAGCTGTGTTTTGACAGGGGAACCAGGCAGGGGTATCCTCTTTTCCCCTTTATTTGCTTTATATTTAAAGCTATTGGCAAAGAAAATAATGGACTGAGAAATGCAAGAATATAATTGGTATGATAATTAAGAAAAGTTGGCTTTATTTGCACATGATATTATTTTGTATCTGATGTTGTCTCTTTCGGCTTTTCCCGGTTAGGGGTCGCCACAGCGGAACTCCGGTCCGTTAATGACTGGCAGTTGATTTTTACGTGATGAGTTGCCGGCCCTAACGCACAACCTTCAACGAAGGTACGCCCATTCACGCATGTCTCCACAGTAGATGCTCTATCTGAGAATCGAACGGGACAACGTCATGCTGTGAAGCGACAACGCTACCGCAGCACCACCATCGCGGATATATATGCAGAAAATGACTTCCAGTGTTGTAGAACATTTTGTGACAATTTCAGATCTTTCTGGGGTATAAAATTAATGAAGTAAAGGATATAGCTGAAAATTATGTACCCACAGATGAATTGCTTCAACGATACCTATGTTTATGGGGACATAAGATAAAGTATTTAGGAGTATAGATTAAAAGGCTTCTATTATGGCAGCTAATAATATGTGGGAAGAGACTAAACAAAAGAAAATACAAAATCTGAGAAACTGGAAGCTCTTGTTTATGGATATCCATGGTAAGATACAAGCAGTAAAAATGTTTTTAGTCCCATTCATTTTATGTACAGGTCAAGCATATTTTGATCAACTAGAGGAGAAGTTGAGTGCAATAATTAATAAAGAACTGAAGGACTTTATCTGAGACAGGAAGAGGACAAGAGTTAAGTGAGATAAGTTGAGCCTTCCAATACCACAAGGTGGTTTAGGATTACCTGATTTGAAGTGATATTTTAGACCTACACAGTTAAAGCATAAATACATAACACTTCATTATTCAAAATGGAAAAAGTTAATGATGAAGCAGTGAGGGAAGTTCAAGACATAAAGAAAGACTGGGATTTTCAATGCAGATCCTTAAGGAAAATAATAACAACAGTCATATAGAATATTATATTCATAAAGTAGCAGAAAATATTCTAAGAACCAAGCCAACAGAAGCACAGGCACCGGAAGCTGTTGAAGACTGGGGGGGGGGGGGGGGGGTTAGAGGGCCACTTAGTCATCTAAAAAGGGCAATTTTTTTTAACTATTTGCTACCACAACTTAGATTCACTTGGAGGACATTTTAAGCTTTGCCAGTTCCCCTTTGGTGCTTGAATTAACATTTCCTGACTGGTCTTACCTATCCCATGGCTGATAATTGTATATTAGCCCTAGTGAGTATAACTGTGATCATACCATAGATAATTTGAGGAGACCCATTCTAAGAGATGCAGCATTTAGGAACTGTCTCTATCCATTAGTGACATGAGGTGCAATCCTGGAGTACATGTTCTATTACCCATCATGTGATCCAAGTTAGATTTTAATGTGGACAGGGATGAGCTTTGTTTTACTTGAAGGGATACTCTGTTCTGGAACAGTGGCAGCCTCTGTGATATAGAACCATCTCTCCACAACATTCAGTTTAGATACCTGGACTGAGTATTTCTGATGTCATTTGACTTGCTGATGTTCAGTAGGTCCATCTGTATTAGGTTGGAGGATGCCTTGTATGTCAGACACATCACCTCTAAGCACTCTGTAGGATACTGAGTATAGTGATAAATCTTTGAGGTGGTCCATACAAGACCAGTTGTTTAGGACTTGTATCCTTTTAGGAAGGTATCTCTGTGAGTGCTCCAGTTGTTGCATGGGTCTGGACAGATACATGCCAAAGGGGCCATTATACAAAATTATTGACCTAATCAGAGCTTTGTAAAGGGGGACATTAACATCTCTAGATCTCGTCACAATCAATTTGTTTATAAGCTGTGCAATATAGAAAGACTTTCTTATGACTCTGGGCACATGTTGGTCAAAAGTTGGGTTACTGTACACACAAATTCACAAATGCCAAACAACTGGATCAGTTGTCAGGGGGCAAACAGATTCTGATTTTTATACAGGAAAAGCTATAAAGATTGCTGATATTAGAAGGAAATTTTAATTGTATTACTACACCCAGGGATTCCACAGCAACCCACCCGCTAGAACTGCACCTATTGTGATGTTCTTGTCTTCATTGGCACAAAACAGTGCACTTTCTGGACATGGAAAAATCAGAATATGGTACACTCTCAAAATATATACATTATTCCCCACAGTACAGTACCTTTAGCTCCCTATTGAAATGTTGGTACTTGAAATGCTGAGCAACAACAAGCCGAAAAAAAGACCAAAACCCCAGGAAATTTCAGGAAGAGAGCAAATATCAAAGATCACTATTCTCCTTTAAACCTCTTCTCTTTTAAACATCTTTTTAGCAGACCACTGCACCCCTACACCCCCCCAACTCCCCCACCACCTGAACTTATATATATATATATATACCAACAATGAGATTACTGTACCTGAGAGAAAAGGGAAAATTCTGAGAAATGGCCCATTCAAACTTAGTATATGTAAATCTATGTTTCAGCCCGTCACTCCTTGTGTTTTGGGACTCAGTCTCGTGGGTCCTGACATTTGACATGATTATCAGTACCTCCTCTAGTATAAATAAAATCTATGTTGATAGTGAGTTCCTAGCATATTCTATGGATTTCTACATTGTGCCATGCATGCCCTTACTCTGATCATGAAGCCTTATGCTGCACTTTTTCTGCTATTTCCCCCTCCCTTTGAATGTGGCATCTATATCCAAACTATGTGAGATACTCAGACTTCTCACAAAAGGTAAATAAATATACACATGAATTCCTGCAGGTGTATAAGAGGGCTCAATTCAAGCCACATTTTCTTTGGGATACATATAAGGCTTGTATGCATGCAAGGCTGCAGTCATGGACTAATGGATTATGGTCATCCTTGAATTTGGAGCTACATCAGTTGCAGCAAAAATATAATCACCTCACATCAAGTAAGCTCACTTATACTACCTCTCAAGGAACAGAGGATCTGTTATCTATTAATATGCAAATACAGGATTTAATTAATAAAAAGACACTGCTTGCATTAGACAAACTCTGATTGCAATTCTATGATATGTTCCCTCAAGGTTATTCTAGGTTAGCCAGGAGGTGTAAGCTGAAAGCAAGACGATCTATGCCCATTCTTTCCTCTGCAGGAAAATAAGAGACACAGTACCGTAGATAGTCAATAGAACTATTTAGAGGATATTATGCAGCCTTATATGCAGTAACACATGATAAAAACATTTTTTTAGTTGAAATTAATAAGCGGCTACAAAATATCTCTGAAATTCCTCACTTAACTCTACAGCAGGTAGGCCATCTATATCATCCACTAACCAAAATGGAACTAGCTAAAGCTATTCAGCATATAAAACCTGCTAAAGCTTCAGTTGTAGATGGCCTGCCAGCAGAGTTTTATAAGATGCTTCATCCAGCAGCCATAGCGTTGTTATGGAACACATGTCAAGGAGCTTTCAGGGAGTCTATGATTCCACCTTCTTGAAAATCCTCAGTAGTAATTTAATTCCTGAAAATGGGCAAGACCCCTTTGGATACAGCTGATTATCTCCCAGTATTCATTCTAAGCACTGATAATTAAATGTACATGGGTGTGTGGTCTGCCTGTGTCTCTCTGCTCATGCTGTCATTTATTCATCCAGACTAAGGGGGATTGTAAAAGGTCGATATTCTTGACGCAATATCTTTAGAGAAGAGGGAAGCACATAGTTTGGGACAGGGTCATCTTACACATAAAGCAATATTGTCATTATCCCTAGATGTGGAGAAGGCTTTAGATATCATGAGGTGGCTTTATCTATTTAAGATATTAGAATATCAAGAGTTTCCAGTGTCTTTTATTGACACTATAATGGACATTTACATTGGGTCATATGCCTGTTTGTGGGTGGGCTTATACATTTCTGCCACCTTTAATATATCGAAGGGAGTGTAACAAGGATGTCCGCTAGTGCTTTTCCTGTTTCTGCTCACACACTCTCCTTAAAAGGGAACCAGAATGGATATGTTCAGTAAAGCAAATACACTCGGGAACAAACGGATATATTCAGTAAATATACTCAGGAACCAATTAGCAAAGAGCGAAACAAAAGCAAATGTACTCAGGAACAAACGGATATGTTCAGTAATGCAAATAAACTCGGGAACGAATCAGCAAAGCAAAACAAAAATGTCCTTACCATGATCAGCACTCGGGGGGGGGGGGGTAAGCATAACTCCAGCATAATGTAAACTTCCGTGCACTTTCCACGTTAGGGTGTGATGCACACATGGGTCCTCCTTTAAAGACAAATCCGTGGTCTATGTTACTTAACAGACAGACTTTGCAGCTGTAAAAAGTGGGCAGTTGCTCCCTCCCCCTTAATCTATGGTTCCAGTGCCCTTGAACACAAGACTGGAGAAAGGAGATTTTGTCAACAGGGATAATTGCAAGTAATAGTACAGAAAAAAGGCAAGAGGGGGATGGAATTTACTGGAGAAACCTGGTAAAGGAACCAAGGTATTGGCAGAAAATAAGTAGGTAAGGAAAGGTAATAGAGTGGGATGAGGCCAAGAAGATGTTTGGACTGCAGGCTAGAGACAACCTTCCCTACCAGTGATTGATATCAGATTATAGGCAAAGAGAAAGGGATAGAGGAATCTTAAGGAAAGACCTGCTCTAGTCGAGAATTTGTCTGAATCTGGAACAGAAGCTCCTGTAAAAAAAGGGAAAATTAGTGCAGCATATAAAATACTGCATGTTAACTATGAGAATCAAGGAGGAGAGAAGGAGGTGGAGGTTAGAAAAGACTGAGAAAGGAGAATGGAAAAGCAATATATGAGAGAACAATGGGAGGACATATGCATGGCTCTCAAGTATGCAATAAAGGCCACAGGAATTAGGATCTTTACTTGAAAGTATTTGTATAGATATTTTTATACCCCAAGGAGACTTCAAAGAATTTTTCCTAGGGTAGATTGGATGTTGGAGGTGTGATGGGGAAGAAATATGTAACTGGGAACATGTGTTTTGGGAGTGTAATAAGTTGGCATATTTTAAAAATTCCCTATAGAGTATTGTGTCAGAAGTACTGGGTGAGCAAATGGCTGTAACTAAGGAAATGATTCTTTTGAGCTGGGACACAGGATCTATACATAGCAAGACCTTATTAAGTTTAATTTTGTTGGCTGCCAAAAAAGCAATTACTATAAAATGGAAATCAAAGTCTAAACCAACTGTATTTGAAGTACTGAATATTATAAAAGAAATAAAAAAATGGAAATTAGATCTTTAGAAAAGGAAGAAAACAATTACAAAGAAATAAATGGAAATTTTAGGAACAATATGGGAAGAATAATGTTTGGGGGGAGAAGGACTGAGGTGTAAGGGAAGGCAGTATTTCAACAATTTATGTAATGTGGGATTAATGACAGTTACAAGGAAACAAAAGATATGTGATGTATAGTTCATGTAAATGGAAAAAATGTTGATATAGTTTGTTTTATTTTCTATTATACAACAACCCCCCCATTAATATTCCAAAACGTGCACGCTGATTGGTCAGCATGCCCATTGTAAATCAGACTTACACTAATGGAAATAGGTCCGGTTGCCCAGATTTTTTCCATTAGTATAAGTCTTTTTTTTTTTTTTTTTTTTTTGTTGGACAGCAACAGAGAACGGAAGAGCTCCATTGCTGTTATCTCGCTATGTTAAATGAGTTTAACATAACGAGATAGCTTAAAAAAAAAGCAACGGAGATCTTCCTTTCTTCATCGTTTTTTTAAAGCTGTCTCACTATGTTAAACTCGTTTAACATAGTGAGACAGTTTTAAAAAAGCGACGGAGAAAGGAAGATCTCCGTTGCTTTTTTAAAGCTATCTCACTATGTTAAACTCTTTTAACATAGCGAGACACCTTTTAAAAAGCAACAGAGATCTTCCTTTCTCCTTTGCTTCCACACACAGCTCTGATGTACTGCGTAACCATACGCATGCGCAGTACATCAGAACTGCTGCAGAATACTGGACAGCTGCAGAAGGGCAGCAAGGAGGCATTATACAATGCCATTATTTTAAAAAGTAAGTATTTTTTTTCTTAAATAATGTCATTGCATAATAGCAATAACCCACTTCTGGGTATGGGTAATGCTGGATTTATCCACGGTTGTCTTTGTTTGGCCACTCGGGCTTCGCTCTTGTGACCAAACCACACCAGTCATGTGTAAACCCAGCATTACCCACACCCAGGCATGGGTTATTCCTTAATTAATGCATGTTTGCCTATGTGTTAAGTGATCATTTAATAAAGGTGTTTAAAAAAAGAAAATGTATTAATTTTTACCTAATATATCTGGTATTTCTGCCTGCCAATTTAATATTTCTTGAGAACAAAAATCTTTTACAACTGCTTGGAAACAACTAAATCACCTTGTTGAATGCAAGCAATAAAATATACTTAAAAATCATCTCTGAATATGTCATTTGCTCATTTAATGAAATGGTTATTTTAAAGTAGCATAGATACATTCTATGCACCTTAAACTAAATAATAGATTTTTTTAAACAGATACATCACATGTACTATTTTGAGACTCAAAATGTAGACCAACTTGAGGAAAGTAAGAATAGCTTGCTGAAGTTACAATGTATGACAAAACAACACCATATTTTGAGGCATTCATATTTCATTCCTTACTAAGAGTGTGTAGCTCAGATAACAGAGTTCCTGAGCTGAAGTTCTCCTTCTGTGTTTTTGTTTTGTGGTCTGTTAGATGACATTGTCAGTAGTGGCAGCTGACTAGAAATAACCATAGTAATTATAATTCAAAGGCCATCTCAGTCTTGCAGTTAGCTAGAAAACTGATAATGTAAATTCAGTGGGAGGAAGCAGTAGATTAAGCACACAGAGTGGAAAAGCAATCCCCTTTGTGTACTACCATTAGCTGACTGTCTATAAAAATACAGAAAGTAAACAGGTTATGCATCAGTTAACCATAAGAAATATATCTGATTACTGAATCTCTATTATCAGTAAACAGATTTTAATAATGTATTACTATAAGTAATATATTGAGTTACGCAGACTATCTGTACATCATCTGAGAGTAACCACCCCAACATATCAATTTTTTGAACACTTTCATTTTCACATACGTAGTGAACTGAACATATAGATAAAAGTCTGCTGTACCATATGTGACCTTTTATGTGTTTTTCATATGTCTTTCTTTAAAGACTGACTTATATCCAGTATCTACCCCTGCTAATATGATTTGTGAGCTCTTTTTCTTGGATGATAAAAGTATATTGTACTACCCCACTCACACTTCCATGGTATATCCAGCAGGTGAAAGAAATATATGGTAAACAAACGCCATTATATAAGGTTATCACCTCTCCCGCAAACAGTGGAGAGTAGCTTGACCATACAGGTCTTCCCTCAATCAAGTGTAACAGCAACTACAACCCCTAAGTAATGCACTTTAAAGCAAAGTTAGAATCACAGTAACACTAACAAAGGTGATAAAAAGTGTATATGTGTATTGTATGCAGTACAGCAGCAGCAGTTGTTACTGTCACCTCAGAGTGTAGCCAGTACACCAAAGGAATAATCTCATTCACCTGTTTGGAAGCAGCTAACTAAAGCTCATCAAAACTGTATGAACAAGTGCTTCCTCTCTCCTTGTCTCTTCTGTGCAGGGACTGTCTCAATAGAGTGGCACTCGCTAATAATAGGGTTGAAATTCATATTCTAAAAGACTGAATGTGAGCATGTTTTAGTGCTGACCAAACTTGTGACCTCAATGGGCTTGTATAATGGCCTCTTTCTTGTGTATTTCCATCAGCCTATTTGTTGTTCTGTTTTTTGGGCAATAGCCAGAGATTCTCCCCTGATTCATAGGAAAATGCTTGGCCTGAATACAAAACCAGTGGGACTAGGAACAGACTGGATTTTATGGGCTAAGTCCATAGTAACAGTCTTCCACTTTTTAATGTGGTTTAGATTTTCTTCTTTATAGAAATACCATGTTTCTTTGGAAGAATCCATAGCCCTTCTGGTAATCCATACTCCCAAGAATCTCATTTTTTGATGTCCCTATAAATGTGGGAATTCCTGTACTAGCTGATAAGTAAAGGAATAATTTATACTTACTTATTTTGTTTTGAACACATTAACTGCATATCCAGACATTACTGTAAACTACCACAAAAGTGTAAATACATTCTTAACTATTCTCTCCAGATTTTGTCCAGTAAACTTTTAAATCATTTTCAAGTAAGGTTAGCCCCTCTTCTATGCCATATTAATTCCAACCCCTCTTCTCAAAAGAGAGCACTGCTGTCTTGTTTTGAATTTCTTTGTAATTTTCGAATTTACCTCAAACACTGCTTTTGGTTCTGTGTAAATATCCTGCAACAAAAGTATTCAATAAAGGTGTTTGAAAAAAAAATGTTTGTGGAAGCCCAAAATCCCAAACACCAACCGCAAGTAATCCCAATGTACCTAGTCAAGCATATTTTCTGTATCAAGATGTATCATGTGGGGTCTTTAGTATGTTGCCGAATGTATGTCTAACTTATATAAAAACAAACTGATCTAGGTTTATGATTTTTGACATAATTCTTGCCACTCTTTTAGGCAGAATAGCTGCAACAAATGTATAATCTTGATTTAGCACTGATATGAGGTGGTAGGATGCTAAGTTAGTTGGCTACTTCCCTTCCTTCTATAACACAGTAGTCACTGCTCTTCTGTAGTAACCCAGCATTATCCTACCTGCCATGGTTTTGCTAAATAATCTATACCATATTACTAAAATTTTATTCTTAGCGTATGTCCATAGTTCTAATGACATGCCATTTGTCCCAGGTGACTTACCTACTGCATGGTCTTTCATCTGATCTACAATTTCTTTTGTTGTTATAGGTGTCAATAGTTAGTTTCTGTCCTCATCAGGTATTTTTGAGAGTTCCAGTGCACTCTGGAACTCCTCCCTTTTTGTCTGCCATGCACTAGTTTTCCTCTTTGCAGTGTGTAGGCCCTGGTAGTATTCCACAAACATGTGAGCTGTTGAGTCTAGTTCCTTATGAATCCATATTTTTACTATATGCACTTTTGGAGTGTGCTTGAAATCTAGCTGGTGTCTCACTGCTAGTTGTACTCTCTCCTACTCATCTAACAAGGTTTGGTCTACTTGTTTCTCTAGTTCCTTTAGTTCTATTATCTCCGAATATTCTAGGACTCCACTGCTATCCTGTAATTCTTTAATTCTGCACAGTTTGGTAATTCTGTGAGCGTTACTGGCCTTCCATTTCACCTTTTGTAAATGCTTAATGTACCCCACAAATCTAAATATAGGTACGTCCCATTCTTGTGTTAGACCTAAGTATTGGTTAAATACTCCATCTAGTAATGTGTTTAAGTACCTTACCTTGTCTTAACCAATTTACTGGAAATCACCATTGTCTAGGTCTGTCTATTATTTCCCATGGACTTATTTCTATAAAGAGTGGTGCCTGATCTGAAAGTATCCTAGTTTGCATCTGTTCCTTAGTAAGTAAATACTCATGCCTAAAAGCAGTGTACTAAGTGGTATAACCAAAACTGAGAGATGCAAAAACCAATATCAACTAAGGTGCAAACTTCTTTATTGTAGTTAAAGTGCTTTAATTCCAAATACTCACTGGAACTTCATCAGAACTAATGTAATAAAAGACAGGATACATCTATTTAAATCCACCATGTGACTCAGGTCAGTTAAGATCAATAAATGATTAAAGAGACGTTTAATGAATCACTACAAGCTAAATAAAATGGTAAAACCATTTGAAGAAAAAAATTTAACTAAAGCAGAGTGAATTAACACCTATTTAAAAATAAAGAAAAAAACATTTTACGTTGATTGTTGTCATTGAGTCCTGGATATTTGTCAGTATTTAAGAATAACTGCCAACATTCCATTTCATTTAGTGGAAAATGGTTTAGGTATAGTGTGACTGCTACTTTCTAATAAACATTTCCCGGGATTCATGAAGCTCGGCGCAAGGACGGCGTTAGGCTTGTGCCGACCGTGCGGCGTAGAGATGGCGCAGTACTGCCATATGCATATTAATGAAGGCGCGCTGCCATCACATCCACGTGCATAGGAAACATGTGCGAGTGCATGGGGCATGTCGAAACACCACACGGAGGAGTGGACATGTCGGCTGTTTACATGCAACCTAAAATGCTGAATATTACAGCCCGCCTCCAATAGTAATCACACCTGTCAGTGTCCGTGGATACTGAAATGTATGCAAAGCATGCAGGACAGTTTTGCAAACACAAATGGACATAGCTGAATATTGAGTCCCCATCCCTCGAACAAATGACATTTAAAACCCCGTGCCCGTATTCTATTGTAGTGTTGATAGTTATACCAAGTGGAAGTGAAATGCATCGTGTTAGCACGCCGCCAATAGCTAAGTCTAGCCCAATGGTCAGGGTTACCACCTGTCCCACATTGTGAGGGACAGTCCCCCTCTGGGCAGTTGTGTCCGTACCAAGACCATTATAAATGTAAAATATCCTGCGATTGTAGGACATAATTATGTCCCACATTTTATGTAATAGTCGCATACAATAGTTATTTCCATATGTAACATACCTGCATGTTACAAGAAACAGAATAAGCAAGTAAACGAAACAGAAGAAGCAGCTAAACTGCTACAACAATAAGCTTACATTTAGGCATAAAACAAAAGTACTATCCATTGTACTGACCGTGGGTATGTGTTGGCCTGTAAAATCTGATGTGTGTTCCGAATATATCCCATCCTGGCAATATGAAAAGGTGGGCAACCCTACCAATGGTCAGAGCATTCGCCCAAAATCTGCCCATTTCCAGTTCAAGGCGTTCTTGTCAGGATGGGCCAAAGATGAACGGGTATTACCCAGGTCTATCTACCATGTCATGAAAGATAAGTATTTGCGTCTACCTATGTGCGTGATGTACAGCATGTGGAAGGTGAAAAATGCTAGGGTAGTCTTCACAACTATACAGGTACCAGAGATATGTAGTGTATGCAATGTGTTTTCTTGACCGTGCCATGGGTCATCAACCAGAGATGGGATGGATGGAGTGTGTGGAATATGGGTGTGGAGGGGACGGGTAATATAATAATTCGCCAAGGGGAGACTGTGTTGGATGCACAGTAGGTGAACTGGAGGTGTATGAGGGAGCAGTGGGTGAATCAGAAAGAAA